>NC_057813.1:462641945-462650724 GCF_018294505.1 Triticum aestivum | reverse complement strand
GCTTACCACTCGGTAGGATTTTGATAACTTAGGCGAGTCCTTGGACTGCAGCTAAGCCCCCGAGTGAGAGGTCTGCTCTCCACTCGGTAGGATTTTGATAAACTTAGGCGAGTCCTTGGACTGCAGCTAAGCCTCCGAGTGAGAGGTCTGCTCTCCACTCGGTAGGATTTTGACAAACTTAGGCGAGTCCTTGGACTGCAGCTAAGCCTCCGAGTGGAAGTCTGGCTTACCACTCGGTAGGATTTTGATAACTTAGGCGAAACGGATTCGCAGCTAAGCCTCCGAGTGGAAGTCTGGCTTACCACTCGGTAGGATTTTGATAACTTAGGCGAAACGGATTCGCAGCTAAGCCTCCGAGTGGGAGTCTGGCTCACCACTCGGTAGGATTTTTACAAACTTAGGCGTAACGGATTCGCAGCTAAGTCACCCACTGAGGGGGAATTTTATTGGACAAAAATAAAAAGTGACAGAAATTGTGGAGGAACTATGACACTATTATTTTGAGGTCCATGAACTACAGAAGTACTTTATTGCAACTCATCCGAGTGTTAAAACTTAAGTATAAAATGGGCGGAGTAGTTCCGCGTTCCAAGCTCGGGGCTCGTCGATATTATGCTCGACGTTGTAAAGATGGTACGCCCCGTTGTGGGGAACCTTGGTGACGATGAAGGGACCTTCCCAAGAAGGAGCAAGCTTGTGTGGTTTGTGCTGATCCACTCGGAGAACTAAATCTCCTTCCTGGAAGGCTCGACCTCTCACATTTCTGGCGTGGAAACGACGCAAATCTTGTTGGTAGATGGTCGACCGGATCAGAGCCATCTCCCTTTCTTCCTCTAAAAGGTCGACTGCGTCCTGCCGCGCTTGTTCAGCCTCTGCTTCGTTGTAGATTTCAACTCGAGGAGCATTGTGGAGAAGATCACTCGGCAAGACTGCTTCAGCTCCGTAGACCAAGAAGAATGGAGTTCTCCCGGTCGACCGATTAGGTGTGGTCCGCAGCCCCCAAAGCACTGAGGGAAGTTCGTCGACCCAAGCTCCAGCCGCGTGTTTGAGATCACGCATCAGTCGGGGCTTCAATCCCTTAAGGATCAGTCCATTAGCTCGCTCTGCTTGTCCATTCGACTGCGGATGGGCGACTGAAGCGTAGTCGACCCGAGTGCCTTGGGAGTTGCAGAAACCTCTGAATTCCTCCGAGTCAAAGTTCGACCCATTATCCGTAATGATACTGTGCGGGACTCCATATCTGAATATTAGTTCTCTGATGAAGCTAACAGCAGTACCGGTGTCAAGGCTCTTGATTGGTTTAGCCTCTATCCACTTGGTGAACTTGTCGACTGCCACCAGTACATGCGTGAAGCCGCTTCGTCCTGTTCTCAAAGGACCGACCATGTCCAGTCCCCATACCGCGAAAGGCCAAACGAGTGGGATGGTCTTCAGAGCTGACGCAGGCTTGTGCGACATATTCGAGTAAAACTGACATCCCTCGCACTTATCCACTATCTCTTTTGCCATCTCATTCGCCTTTGGCCAGTAAAATCCGGATCGGTATGCTTTGGCCACGATGGTCCGAGAGGACGCATGATGACCACAGGTCCCCGAGTGGATATCATTGAGGATGAGTCGACCTTCTTCTGGTGTTATGCACTTCTGACCAACTCCAGTCGCACTTTCTCTGTACAATTGTCCTTTGATTATGGTAAAGGCCTTAGATCGACGGACGATCTGTCGAGCCTCTTCCTCATCCTCCGGGAGCTCTTTTCTCAGGATATACGCGACGTATGGAACTGTCCAGTCGGGAATGACCACCAAGACCTCCATGATCAAGTCGACCACTGCTGGGACTTCAACCTCAGTCGGATCCGTGGCACTCTTGGGCTGTGGAGTTTCTTCGGTGAAAGGATCTTCTTTGACTGACGGAGTGTGTATATGCTCCAAGAACACACCACTTGGAATGGCTTCTCTCTTGGAACCTATCTTTGCTAGATCATCAGCTGCTTGATTTTTCAGTCGGGGTATATGATGGAGCTCTAACCCCTCAAACTTCTTTTCCAGCTTCCTCACTGCACTGCAGTATCCAGTCATGGCTGGGCTTCTCACGTCCCACTCTTTCATCACCTGGTTGACCACTAAATCCGAGTCGCCATAGACCATCAGGCGACGGACGCCGAGTGAAACGTCCATGCGCAACCCATATAAGAGGGCCTCATATTCTGCCTCATTGTTGGAGGAATCAAAGTGAATCTGAAGCACATATCTGAGCTTATCTCCTCTGGGGGAAACCAGGACAACCCCAGCACCGGAACCATTCAACATCTTAGAACCATCAAAGAACATGGTCCAATGCTCCGAGTGAACTTCAGTCGGCTGCTGTTGTTCAATCCACTCGGCGAGGAAATCTGCTATTGCCTGGGACTTAATGGCTTTCTTTGCCTCAAACTTGATATCAAGGGGAAGAAGTTCAATCGCCCATTTGGCCACTCGACCAGTTGCATCTCTGTTGTGCAAAATCTCTGATAGTGGAGCGTCGCTGACGACTGTGATGGAATGATCAGAAAAATAATGAGCAACCTTCTTTGTGGTCATGTATATTCCATACACAAGCTTCTGATAATGAGGATACCTCTGCTTGGATGGAGTCAAAACTTCAGACAAATAATACACTGGGCGCTGAACTTTGAGAGCTTTTCCTTCTTCTTCCCGCTCGACCGTAAGCACAGTACTGATGACTTGTCCTATGGCTGCGATATAGAGCAATAGAGGCTCTTTGCTGATTGGAGCAGCAAGCACCGGCTGGGTGGATAGCAGAGCTTTTAGCTCGGCAAACGCTGCATCAGCTTCTGGAGTCCACTCGAACTTGTCTGTCTTCTTCATCAGTCGGTAAAGAGGCAATGCCTTTTCACCGAGTCGTGAGATGAATCGACTTAATGCGGCCAAGCATCCAGTAAGCTTCTGGACATCGTGCACTCGCACAGGGCGTTTCATTTGGAGAATAGTGCCAATCTTCTCTGGGTTAGCGTCAATTCCCCGTTCGGAAACGAGAAAACCGAGTAACTTGCCACCAGGAACTCCAAATGTGCACTTTGATGGATTGAGCTTGATATCATATCTTCTGAGGTTGGCAAATGTTTCGGCGAGATCAGCGAGCAGGTCGGAACCTTTTCGTGACTTGACAACAATATCATCCATATATGCTTCCACATTCCGACTGATTTGAGTGAGTAGACACTTCTGAATCATTCACATAAATGTGGCTCCGGCATTTTTGAGGCCGAATGGCATGGTGATATAGCAGAAGCACCCGAATGGAGTGATGAAAGCTGTTTTTACCTCGTCGGGTCCGTACAGACGGATCTGGTGGTACCCGGAGTAGGCATCTAAAAAAGATAGCCTCTCGCATCCTGCGGTCGAGTCAACAATTTGATCTATGCGAGGGAGAGGAAAATGATCTTTCGGGCAGGCATGGTTGATGTGCTTGAAATCGATGCACATTCGGAGCGACTTGTCCTTCTTAGGAACCATGACGACATTAGCGAGCCACTCGGAGTGGTATATCTCTCGGATAAATCCTGCCGCCAACAGTCGAGCCACTTCTTCACCAATGGCTTTTCTCTTCTGGACGGTGGACCGCCGAAGATGCTCTTTGACTGGTTTTGCAGATGAGTCGACTCTTAAGCGATGCTCAGCCAGTCCCCTGGGAACACCTGGCATGTCAGCGTGCTTCCATGCAAAAATGTCCCAGTTCTCACGGAGGAACTGGATGAGCGCTTCTTCCTATTTGGGGTCGAGTGTTGTGGAGATGCGGGTCGGAGCCGCATCGGGGTCGGTCGGGTGAATGTGAACAGGCTTCGTCTCGCCGGACGACTGGAATGCAGATTCTGTGGCGGGTTTCTTTGATCGCAGCAAGTCACTCGGATCTGCGTTTTGCTTGTATTCCTCGAACTCGACCGCTGTCACCTGGGAATCGGCAATCTTGGAGCCCTTCTGAAAGCACTCTTCTGCCTTTTTCCTATCACCGGTGACAGTGATCACTCCTTTGGGGCCGGGCATCTTCAATTTGAGGTACACGTAACATGGTCGAGCCATGAACCGTGCGTAAGCTGGTCTCCCCAAAATGGCATGATATGCACTCTGAAAATCCACGACCTCAAACGTCAACTTTTCTTTGCGAAAGTGTTTCGAATCACCAAACACCACATCCAAAGCTATTTGGCCGAGTGACTCGGCTTTCTTCCCTGGTATAACTCCATGAAAGCTCATGTTACTAGTGCTCAGTCGGGACATCGGAATGCCCATTCCTTTCAGTGTGTCTGCATACAACAGATTCAGCCCACTTCCACCATCCATCAGCACCTTTGTCAGTCGAGTGCCTTCGACAACTGGATCGACCACCAAAGCTTGCCTCCCAGGGGTGGCAATATGAGTCGGGTGATCAGATTGGTCGAATGTGATGGGTACTTGAGACCATTTCAGATAATTTGCTTTTGCTGGGGCAACCATGTTCACCTCTCGGTTAATGACTTTCAGTCGACTCTTGCTTTCCACATCTGCAAAGATCATCAGAGTGGAGTTGATATGCGGATATCCTTCCCCACTGTCCTCCTTGTCTTCAGCCTTGTCCGACTCCTTCTCCTTTTCCTTAGACTGTTTTCCCTGAAACTGCTGGATCAGGAGTCGACATTGGCGAGTGGTGTGCTTCGGGTAGATGATATTCCCCTCTTCGTCTTTCTTCGTGTGGATGTGACACGGCATATCCATTACGTCATTCCCTTCTTTATCCTTTACCTTCTTGGGGTTCTAGGATCCTTTTGGTTTCTCCTTAAACTTTCCCTGAGTCACGGCCAGAGCCTCTCCAGGAGCTGCCGGTTCAGCCTTCCGCTTTTGTTTCCGACTGGTGTTTCCTTTTTCCGACTGACTCGGCTTGTGCTTGCCGCTTCGGAGTCGGTCTTCTTCTTCGCCGTTGGCGTACTTGGTAGCAATCTCCATCATCCGACTCAAAGTCATGTCACCGGTTCAACCAAACTTCAAACTCAGTTCTCTGTTCTTGACGCCATCTTTGAAGGCGCAGACTGCCTGATGATCAAACACATTCTCCACAGTGTGGTGCAAAGTGATCCACCTCTGAATATACTCTCTGAGAGTCTCATTAGCCTTCTGCACGCAGACTTGCAACTCTGTCAATCCAGCTGGTCGCTTGCAAGTTCCTTCAAACGTTCTGATGAACACTCGGGACAGATCTTCCCAAGTGTAAATGCTGCTAGGAGGTAATTGAGTCAACCATGCCCTGGCAGAACCTTCCAGCATGAGGGGCAGATGCTTCATGGCCACCTCGTCGTTCCCACCACTGATCTGAACTGCCACTCGGTAGTCTTCAAGCCAAGTTTCAGGCTTAGACTCACCAGTGAACTTGCTGACTCCTGTTGCCAACCTGAAATTGGGAGGGATAACTGCGGCTCTGATAGCTCTGCTGAAACATTCAGGACCAGAAACATGCACTCGACTGCTTATGGGTGCATCTCTGTCGAGTCCGCCTCGATGGGCTCTGTTCCGGTCGACCAAACCTTGCACGATAATGGATCGCGCGTCGAAGCCTGGTTCTCTGGGGTCGACTGGAAACCTTCGCCTTGTACTGTACTGACGCCTGTCATCTTGCCGCCGAGGAGCATAAGACCCACCCCTCGGAGGGGAATGGGGCACTCGACGCCTATCATCTCGGTCGAGTCGGTCACCATATTGGCCTTGCCAATTCTCGTGTCCCTCACGCCGCGGAGGCGATCTGGGGCTGTGAGTCGACTGAACCGTATTCGCAGTGATGGATCGACTGTGAATTCTGTTGCGCGACAGAGACACGGCTGAATTCTGATCTCCTGCTGCCCGGAGCAGATCCCTGATCTGCAGCAAACCTCTGCCAGCTTCCGACTGCGAAGGCTGGATGGATTCTGCTATACGGGTCGCAGCTGCTAAATTCTGGATTGGGGTTCGATATACCTGAGTCGGCGGGAAGAGTTGGCGTCGACTGGTGTCGGGAACTCGTTGCCGCGCGCGCTCGTCGAGTGCTCGCTGAAGATTCTCCAGTCGAGTGCGTTCGGCCAAATTGGCCAGACGCGCCTCCTCCAAGGCACGAGCCTCGGGGGTTTCTCCTGCGATGGGAGTACGCAGGGCATCTACATTCCTGCGGCGAAGTTCCTCCCTTTGCAGAGAGTCGAGTGGCTCGGGCAGGTACTCTTCATGGCGTCGTGCGGGGTCGCCTCCGTCACCTGCTCCGTCATCACGGGCGAAGCCAGGGGGACTGTGGGGCCCGTCAACCATCAAGATTTCCGCCGCTGGATCACTGCTACCGCACTCGGATGCAGTCTCTACGGAGCCAGTCGACAGATCGAACAAGCCGTAGAGAGATTCGTCGGGCTCGATTGCCGCAACTTGGGTGGCGGCCGATTGGCGAGCCACCGCGTGCCTCACCCATCGTTGAAGCCTCGACCGGCCCGAGCGCTTGCACTGGCGGGAGACCGGGAGGGTGGACGATGGAGGGGCCGACCGATACTGGGTCGACGGTTGCCGCAGCAGAATGCCGCGGACACATGCGCGAAAATGCGTCGCACCGCGGACGGGGAGCGCATCAACGTCGAGTGGAGCCTCCTGGAGCCACGCGGAATCATCGGCGATGAAGGTGAGAGTGCCGAGACAGATCTCTTGACCCTCGACCAAAACTCCAGCAGACACCATGATGAAAGTACTCGGAAGAATCGCAACTTCTCCACAAAAATCGCTAGAACACCGCCCCACGGTGGGCGCCAACTGTCGTGGTTCTAAGCCTGACAGTAGAGTGGGGGTAGGTATGGAGAGGCAAGGTCTTAGCTATGGAGAGGTTGTAAACACAAAGGATGTACGAGTTCAGGCCCTTCTCGGAGGAAGTAATAGCCCTACGTCTCGGAGCCCGGAGGCGGTCGAGTGGATTATGAGTATATGAGTTACAAGATGCCGAACCCTTCTGCCTGTGGAGGGGGGTGGCTTATATAGAGTGCGCCAGGACCCCAGCCAGCCCACGTAGGAGAGGGTTTAAGGTGAGTTAAGTCTGGGGCGTTACTGGTAACGCCCCACATAAAGTGTCTTTACTATCATAAAGCCTACTTAATTACATGTCGTTGCAGTGCAGAGTGCCTCATGACCTCCTGGTGGTCGAGTGAATCTTCGTGGTCGAGTCCTTCAGTCAGTCGAGTGAGTCCTTCGTTGGTCGACTGGAAGGCGACCTCTTCTAAGGGTGTCCTTGGGTAAGGTACTTTGATCAGGTCCATGACCCTACCCTAGGTACATGTCCCCATCACTTAGTTTTGGGTTCAATCTTGCGGTTGTCCTCACCCAGTGATAGAGGGGTAGCGAGGCACAGATTGTATTGTTGCCATCAAGGATAAAAAGATGGGGTTTACATCATATTGCTTGAGTTTATCCCTCTACATCATGTCATCTTACTTAAGGCGTTACTCCATGCTTATGAACTTAATACTCTATATGCATGCTAGATAGCGGTCGATGTGTGGAGTAATAGTAGTAGATGCAGGCAGGAGTCGGTTTACTTTTCACATCTGTGATGCCTATATTCATGATCATTGCCTTATATATTGTCATAACTTTGCGCTTTTCTATCAATTGCTCAATAGTAATTTGTTTACCCACTGTATGCTATCTTCAAGAGAGAAGCCTCCAGTGAAACCTAGGCCCTCGGGTCTATTTTCCATCATATACTTTCAGATCTATAAACCAAAATATCCAAAAATACCATGCTGCACTTTCTTTATATTTATTTTAGTTTGCACTTTTATTTATCTTTTATACTTATCTCTATTAGATCTCACTCCTGTTTGTGACCGTGAAGGGATTGACAACCCCTTTTTCGCATTGTGTGCAAGTGTTTGTTAGTTTGTGCAGGTGCATAGATTGGAGACTTGCTTGTGCCTCCTACTAGATTGATACCTTGGTTCTTAACTGAGGGAAATACTTATATCTACTTTGATGCATTACCCTTTCCTCTTTAAGGGAAAATCAATGCAAGCTCTAGAAGTAGCAGCCCTCAAAGGAATGCCATACCTGTTTTGCAGAAGGGCAAAGGAGGGTGGTGTGTACAGCCGTCTCCAAACTCTGATCGCAAAGAATACACATGGGAGTGTGTGGCAAGCCTCTATTTTGCAGTCTGTCTGAGGTCCAGTTTCAATTTCGAAGAAGCAGGGCAATGTAAAATTTAACACTCTGTTCGGCCTTTGCACTCCAAATCCGCTCCAGGCCCGCACTACAAAAAAAGACACATCCGTGACATTTTGGGCCAAACGAAAAAAATTCTGGCATACATATGACACTTCTATGACGATAATTGTGACAAAACTCGGTACCATCATAGATGTGGTGGCCTCCTACTTCTATGACAAAAAATCATGACAGAAAATGGGCTTTTCGTCCTTGGCGGGCCGGAGACGCAGCTGCATGACATTCTTTGGGCCATCCATGACGGAAAAACCCATGGTAGAAGCGAGGGCGAGGAAAATTTCAGGGAGTTCCTGGTTACAGTGGGAGGTCGGGGGCCGAGCGATGCGCGTTTCTCTCGTACATGTAGACGCGTGTGTGCGAGGCGTTGGCTCTAACTGAACTCGAGTGAGGCATTGGGCTCTAACGGAACCCGAGCGATTGCACTGCAGGCTACGCGTTACTGAACCCGAGCAATCGATCGATGGCTGTTAACTGAACCCGATCGAGCGATTCCTTCGCTACTGCTGCTAATTAAAGCCGATCGATTGGA
>NC_057813.1:462562709-462641594 GCF_018294505.1 Triticum aestivum | reverse complement strand
AGATGGTGGAGGGGTGCCCGTGGAGGGGTGGTTGAACAGGACCCCGTGGTGTGGAGGGTTGGATGAACAGTAGCTGGTGGAGGGGTGCCCGTGGAGGGGTGGTTGAACAGTAGCCGGTGGAGTAGCGCGCGGTGGAGGCTGGATGAACAGGAGCCCGTGGAGGCTGGAGGAGGTCGACGATAGCCATGGAGGCTGGAGGAGGCCGACGGTGGAGATGAACAGTATCCCGTGGAGTCCCATTTTGCGGTACACCACACCCCTCCCGATGAACAGGACCCCCTTTTCGACTGTAACCTCCAACACAAGTCCGTTTCGTACGTTTTGCGGTACGCCAGACCCCTCCCGATCAATAGGACCCCTGTTTCGACCGTAGGAGGTCCGTTTCCTTTGTTTTGTGGTACGCCACACCCCTCCCGATCAACAGGACCCCCGTTTCGACCATAGGAGGTTCGTTTCCTCCTTTTTGCATACGCCAGACCTCTCCCAATCAACAGGACCCCGTTCCGAACATAGGAGGTCCGTTTCCTCCGTTCTGCGGTACGCCAGGCCTCGTTTCCATTGCCTGTTCCATCCAAGCCCTCCCGATGAACACGGCCACGCATTCCGATACGACCCAGCCGATTGGCTCCCACGCGTTCCGTTGCCTCCCGATGAACACGACGCATTCTGTTGCCTCCCCATGAAGACGACGCATTCCGTTGCCTCCCCATGAACACGACGCATTCCGTTGCCTCCCCATGAACACGACGACGACGTTGTTTCTCCGTTCTAACCCATCCATGTACACGAGCCCTGGCCGTACGTATGCGCGAGTAGGCGTTCGAGACCCTGCCCGTATGTACGTACGTGGCCGTATTTTCTTTCTTGCACCCTGGTCGTTGTACGTACGTGTACATGCTACGTGCGCGCCTCTACTACGACACGTATGCGCCTGTACTACGACGCGTGCGCGCCTCTACATCGACCAGTATATATGTATGTACACGTTCGCGACCAGAATGACAACGCTACGTACGCTTCGACCAGGTGGGTCCCGGCTGTCAGGCACTTCCTTGCCTGCGAAGATGTAGCTGGTGGGTCCCAGTAGTCAGGGGCGAATCATTTTTTTTTGCCCGGACGAACTTCCTTGCGTGCGAAGGTGTAGCTAGTGGGTCCCAACAGTCAGGGGGGAACTTTTTTCGCAAAATACGGTGGCTCGTCCAGTGGGTCCCTGCTGTTAGGTGGAGGAATAATTATTTTGCGCGTAATAAGGAGGCACTTCCTTGCGGCCACCATGGACCCAGCTGTCAGCCTCTCCACGCACAGTACTCTTCCGATGGAAGTCGGTCGTTGACCAAGTTGACCACACCGCGCCGAGAGCACCGCGGCGGTGGATGACAGCGATGCCTAGGAAGGGGACGACGTGGAGCCGTGGAAGACGCAGCAGTGGATTCCCACGCGAAGAGGAGTATGAGGGTTCACTGGTTCGACTGCGGTGTGAGGCTGTCGTCGCCGCAGAATGACAGGGGGTGTGGGTGAGTAGCGGGATGGCCTGGCCAGCGGTTGGAGTAGTAGGGGGCGGTGAGGCCTCCGTGGCATCACAGCTGACCACAAGAGGTAGGAGCATGCGGCACGACCGGTGCTGCTTTGGGCGGCTGGAGCACGAAGACCAGAGGTTGAAGAAGCACTACGGTCGTTGGATGGACATCGTACGGTCACTGGAGCTAGAATCGTTCATATTGACTAAGTTGACAAAGCCCTCCGTCCCCGTAAACTTAGTAGGCCCACAAGTCAGCCTCCCACCAAGGTGAGTCCCAGCTAGCAGGGGGAGTATTCATTTTTTTGCGTAATAAGGAGGCATTTCCGGTGGGTCCGAGATGACAACGGGGGGAACGTTTTTTTGCGAAATACAGAGACCCTTCCGGTGGGTCCTAGCTATTAGGTGGAGGAATCATTATTTTGCACGTAATAAGGAGGCATTTTCCTATGTGGGCCCCTACTGTCAGCCTCTTCCGATGGCTGTTGTTTGTTGACCATGTTGACCTCGCCGCGCTGAGAGTACAAACGCGGTGGACGAGGGCGAGGCCCAGGAAGAGAACCACCCGGAGCCGGTGAAGCCACCGCAGCGGATGCCCACGCTGAGGGGAGAACGAGCGCTGACTGGTCGGCTGCGGGGTGAGGCTGACCTTGCCGGAAAATAACAGGATGTGTGGGTGGTTAGAGGGATGGCCTGACAGCAGCACAGCCAGCCAACGGGAGGAGGGAGCAGGCAGTCCCGCCGGCGCTGGTTTGGGCGCCTGGAGCAGGAAGATCAGAGATTGAAGAAGCACGGCGGTCGTTGGATGGACATCCAACAGTCACTATTGTGTGTTGACTAAGTTGACAAAGCCTTGCATACGCGTCAAAAAAAATTTAGGACAGCGTCATCGTCAACCTAGTAGGCCCAGAAGTCATCCTCCAAACTGTGGAAAACAGCATACAGCCCATTAGCCATTATTTTCAATAATTTACAGCCCATTTACTAATTCTTAAGGATATTTGAAGCCCATATTCTTTTTATTAGCATTACAGACCATATATTCTGGGCACTGCTAAAAAATTCAATGAAATTTTGCATATTTCGGTGGGGTCTGAACTCTTTTATACACGAAATTTCGAGTCACGTTAAAAAAAATTTCAAAATAAATTATCAAAATAAAATTCAAAAAAATTCTCCGCAAAAAAAATGAATGAAATTTAGAATCTTAACTAGCAAGATGCCCGTTCGTTGCACGGAACTTGAAGATGCATTCGTATGAGTAGTTTATCTTGTGGGAGAAAAGATGATATTTTAATGTAATTGCTAGTTGGCTTTGGTTTTTATAAGAGTAGAGAGTAGAGATATCCTGAAAAAATGATATTTTAATGCAATTGCCGGTTGGCTTTGGTTTAAAAATTTACAACCCATTTCTTACAACTTATAGCCTGTTTTCTAGGGAGGCCCATCTCTTACTACTTACATCCCTCCTCGTCTTGAAAGATTTGCAGCTCGGCAGGGCTGAGAAAAGCAAGTAGGCCTCAGTTTTGGTATTCTCCAAAGAAAAGAACTGGGCTAGCCAATTTCAGAAAGAAAAAATATATCAACTGGGCTCGTCATGTGCTTAATGAAAGCGTAAGCGTGGGCTAGACGGGCCACAGCCCCCGCACAGCGTGCAATTGAGATCTGTCTTTGAAACTGAAAAACAACTGGGCGAGCTGCTGAGTCCCTGGTGTTATCCGCTCGTTGTGTAATTTTCTCGTTTATTGACTACATTGACAATGGCGTGGAACCTAGTTGTCAAACAATTAGGAGGAAGTATTTTTTTTGGCTTGTAATAACGAGGCACCTGCTTGCGAAATGCAATGACCCTGGTGGGTCCCTACTGTCGGCCTCTCCATGTACAGTCATCTCCTGATTCCTCTTGGTTGTTGACCATGTTGACAACGCCAGACGGCGGTGGGCACAGCGAGCTAACCAAGGAGGAGAACAACGGAAGGCCACAGACGGGAACGAACAGCAGCCATGGAAGATGCGACAGTGTAGTGGCAGGTGGAGGGGAGTACGAGGGCAACAACATGCAAGTCAAGCATACAAATGGTACAAAAAGCCCAAGGATGAATTGTTCATCAAATTTTTAGACAAAACCCAGATTGAACATGACAGTAACATCTAACCCAACCACTCTTTTTTGTAGTCACAAACAAATGGATCGGTCTGATCCATAAAATCAACATCCTGTGCAAAAAAAATTATTTCAGGATGTCTACAACTCATTGTAAATAGAAGCCGAGCACGTTTAGAAGCCCATTTGTCCACCTGAAACTTCTTTTTTTTCTGTTCAACATGTTCATCCGTGAGAAAACTCTTGCTGTACAAATTAAGCCTCATGGACAATAGTAACCTCGCATTCAACAGGAAGAATGTGACAAAGCTTCTGTTTGCCTGGTTGGATGCATATCGTCCCATCGTTATTGTCCTCAAACGAATGTCATGAGAACTGAAAAAATCCTTGTGCTTATTACGCCAATGATTGGTTATATGTTTTTCTCCATGTGGTTCTGCCTAAGTAGACATGAAGATTGAAAACAGTTAAGGTCTGAAAAAAGAGTATGTCGAAAAAATGACAGCTAAACAGTTAATTCTAGTACAATATATACGGGCTTTCAATGTGCATGAAATCATCACCTCTATGTATAAATTCTCCAGAGATCGAAAGCATCGCAGCAAGCCAATAATTAAGTCCAGATCAAAACTATACATTCTGATATATATGACCTTGACAGAATCCAACAGCATTGATAGGCTATCAATGGACGAACTCTTGATTGAGCATATAACATAATATTAGTACCCAAAGTGTACTCCAAGATGATATAAAACTTATGTGCACAAATGAAAAATGCAGCATATGATTACAAATGTGTAGATGATAATATACGGTACCTGAAAAAGTGAGGAGCCAAACACCAACTCCTTGTGATTATTAAACGGGTCACGAATTACACCCAAGGTCTCCAGTTTGGGCACAGAGACGACAATTATTTCTGAAGGTGTATAACAATTATGAAGGAGCAACCTTTCAAGTGAAGGGGCATCTTCGATGATGAGCTGTTGTCCTTTAAAACAAATTCCAATGCTTTTAAGGTGAGGCGACTTTATTTGGAGACAGCTGATACCGATTTCTATTCCCAAAACTATCAGCAAGCACTCCAGGGCAGGGCAACTAGAGTGGATGATGCTGTGCAGTGAGGCCTCCGATAGATAAACCACCACAAGCGAAAGTTTTTTTAGCAGTGGAGTCGAAGCATTTGTACCAGATCGTCTGGTAGATGGCACCGGGTGAAGGTGGCGGTGTGGAGAGAGGAGGAAAACCGCGAGATGGACAACGGTGGTGTGGGCACGAATTCTTGGTATGTTCGTGGTATGAAACTTTCGTTGTAATGGTAGAAGTCAAACTGCTGGAGTTTTCTGAATTCAGGGGATGTCAGCCAAGTGTCCATCTTGCCGGGTATGGACAGCAGGTAGCTTGTCGGGATGCAGAGGCATTGAATGGGGCCCTGCTGGTGAGAAGAGACGATGGCTCTGAGGAGATCAAATTCAGGAAGGATAGATATCTCATGACAGTCGAGATTGAGGGGCGCGGTGCGCCATAGAGGGCGCCACCGAGTTGAGAGGACTTGTGTGCAGCAGCAATCCTTGGTGGGGAGAAGCGAGATGATCTCCTCAAGGATGACGCCCTGGAGATCGCTGATGCGGTCCACCGGAGATTCCATCGGTTCCTCAGATCCGGGTGAGGCGGGGCTCGCGGCTTCTCCCCGCGCTACCGGGTGCGGGATCTACAACCGGCGTTGCCGCTGGCGGGAGCCTCATCTTCTTAGCGCTGGGGCCAGCTGACTCTATTTTCCTTGTGGGCATCGTGTCGAGCTCACGGGTTTGAGCAGAGTAGCTAGAGACGAGCCTAGTGGCAGTGCAAGTGGGGAAGAAGGAGGGCTAGGGATTTCTGTAGGAGTGGAAGAAGAGGAGCAGGCGTTTTTTGTACGAGTGAGGAAGAAGGTGAGCGGGGTTTTCTGGATGAGTGAGGAAGATTGGGGAGCAGGGGGAATTGGGTGGGGAGACGGAAGCGGGAAAGCGAGTTCTTCATGTTTATAAGGCCCGCTGCACTAACTACTCGCTTTTTCCCAAGAACCGCTCTCTTCTTTTGCATTGCTGCATTGGAGCTGGCGTATGGGCTTAACTGACTGGCCATGCATGCAGGATGCATGTGCCCGCCGGCCACTGCATGTGCTTGGTTTGTTACTATGCCTATTTAATAGGGTGGTTATGGAGTAAATTAAGGAGATTTATTTTCTCTGTGTGCATCCACCAAATTAGAGGATGTGGTACTGGATGCAGACACTCACATTAAACTAACTTTCAGAAGAACAAAAGTTCAACATGTCTATGCATCTCAATGATTCACCATACTATAACCAATATACAAAGCTGTGAGAAGGTGTGGAAATAAAGAAAATCGGTCGATGCTTCTCTGAGCAAAGGGCCTCCCTGCGCACGCATTAATTTCCTAGGCATGCTTGTTTCTTCTCAATGTTGCAAGCACTTTGAGCATGTTGGCAACTCCATAGCTAGCTAGCTGCCTCATCTTGCAATTGATGCTAACACATTTGCAGAAAACACATGAGGCAATAGAGATGACTCAACATGGGTCCATATTGTGCAGTTCCCCTGATATCGTATTCATTGTCCTGAATCTGAAAAGATAGGAAAACAGTAGCTATACTTAAATGGTGTTGCAAAACAGTAGCACATATCAATAGCTCGGCATGACAAAACACGATCATCTGGATGAAGAGGATACTGACCTGCCTGAGGAAGATTACATATAATTTCATAAGTCCTTGGTTGATTTCCACCTTCGATTGCACTGCTTGTTTGCTCCTCCACACATGACAGGATCGTTCCACACTGCATTCAGCAAGTCAACGTACGAATAAGCTAATTTCATCTTGTGGTGGTCATTGTACCTAGTTATGAATGTAGGAATACCTGGAGCACCATGAGGTTAGCTGACAGCAGGTAGATGCAACCATATAAATTTTGTGCGGTGCTACCAAAATTGAGGTTTGTATCCCTTCCTGTTATGAGAATTCTTCTTGAAGTTGGTAGAATGTGACAGCTTGTTCTTTGCATCAAACTTGCCTTTCCCCTGACATTTGTTCTTGTTGTTTTGGGGCTGGTTGGGCTGGAAGTTATTCTCGTGTACCATGTGGGCACTAGAAGCTCCCTCAGCGACCCGAGCACGTGTGTCTTTTGCTCTCGCCTTCTCCTCAAAATCACGAGCGCTAATGAGATCCAAAACATAAAACTCATGTCTCTTGTTTTTCAGAGAAGTAGCAAAATCGTTCCACGAAGGTGGAAGCTTGGCAATGATGGTCCCAGCAACAAATTTGTCCGGCAACACACACTTAAAGTACTCAAATTCCTTAGAGAGTGACTGTATCTCATGAGTCTACTGAACAACAGAGCGCTCATCAGTCATCTTGTAGTCACAGAATTGCTCCATGACGTACAACTCGTTGCCAGCGCCCGAGGACCCAAACGTGGCCTCGAGCGCAGCCCACATGTCTTTCCCACTATCAAACGACATATATGAATCCACAATGGAATCGTCAAGAACACTCAGCAGGGCGGCTTTGAAGAGGGTATCCATGTTCTGAAAAGCTTCCTGGTGTGCAGGATTAAGATCGCCCTCAGGCTTACCCTTAGTGGCATCATAGCAGTACATGATCTGAAACCAATATACTGCTCTTGTGCGCCACCTTTTATATTGCACCCCTTAAAAGTAGGCGGCTTTAAAAGCGCAGCAAAACCACTCGGAGTAAATTGCCTATAATCAGGTTTTTGGATTGGATTGTTGAATATATGAGCAATTTAGTATGAGATTTAATCCGAATCAGCAGTAAATAGATCATGACGACAATTGCAAACAACAAAGTAATGATGCGGACTAAACCAGGAGGACAGAATCACATACTGTACAACGGGAGTAGAACCGATGTGGTTGATGTTTTCACTCATGTCATTGATGAAGAGGTTACCGAGGTCGGGGAAGAAGCTTGTCATTGAGGAAGACGTCGCTGGTAGCAGTCACAGGAGTGTGCTCCCCAAAAACCTGATCGCCCCTCTCCCGTACAGGATCACGAAAGGCGGGGTTCAGAGGACTGTTGTCCCTTCTCGCGGTGCACGCTGGAAGGAGGGCTGGAGAAGAATTGTGTGGCGATGATAAGATCTGGAACGGTGTGAAACCATATGATACAGCGCCGGCTAGGGTAGAGCATGTCAGGTCGGTCGTGCGAGTATAATAGTAGGCCTTTGGCCCCCAAACCCCACGTCCAAGTCAATAATAGCTCAAAAAAAAGTCAACAGTAGCCCCACCAAGGTTTGTCTCAAAAAAACGGAGTAATTAAGGCATCCGTTAGTCCCTTTAGTATAAATATAATATCATTAATAATGGCCCCACCTTTTGTCTCACAAAGTATGTTCGAGTACAACCGGCTACACGTTTACAATCTGCTTCTCTTCTCTCTCCTCTTCTCTCTCCTCTTCTCTCTCCTTCAACTAAGCACAAATACTATATTTAAATCCTTATAGCCTGCTTATGTCATCTAATTGTAGTACTTGCTCTAAAGTTACTATCCATTGTGTAGTCTGAAATGCCGGGCGTGCAGCGGGCGGTGCCCTCGGTCGGCGCGCCACTTCAACTGCGGAAGCAGTGAGAGGTCATGTCGCCCTGACTTGCCATCAATGTGGAGCGGCGGGTTTAGCTGGCGCCGGGTGGGAAGCGCGCGCGGGAGGGGGAGGGGTTTTTGTTGGGCCAAGAAGGTGAGAAGCCAACTTGGGATTGGTCCGGACGGGGAAATAACATGTGCTCCCATACTCTGCATATGACACTAGTCTATGTTACTACTCCCTCCTTTCTGGTTTATAGAGATGTTTAGACTAACATAGTAATATGTTACAATACAAGTTACTCCCCACTATGACCAGCCTTGGCCTCTCCCAGTGCTCCACCATGTATAGCTGCTAAACCTGCCACGTAGGCATAAAATATGATGTGGCACCAATAAACTAAGCACCTATGCATTGACTTGAGTTACTAAGCCATTTAAAGCACTTAGCACCTCATCTAAAGAGCATTAATAGTATAGCCAGCTGCTGGCTATAAGCCAGTGCCATGTCATCTACAGCCCATCTTATAGTCAACATGTACAATAGTAGATCAAAAGAGTGTACTACTACTTTTTTATTCTGTGGCCCACCTTTCATTCTCACAAAGTGCCTAGGAGCACGTGCTAGAGCTGGCTCTTCACGAAGAGCCCGCTTACCTTCTCTCTCCTCTTCTCTTTCCTCCAACTAAGCAGAAATATACTAGTTTATTCCTTATAGCCCGCTGACTCTGCTCTATTGTACTTGCTCTAAGAACATCTAAGCACTTACTAGCACCCCCTTGACGGTGTACGTCACCTTGTGTCTCATAATTTTCCTCGTCATCATCTGAGTCCTATAAGATCTCACCCACATCATCATTAGCATGCAGCCGCCTTGATAGACAACGTGCGCAGAAGGAGTAGAGGCGACTGGGGATGCACGACCACCACGTTGTGGGCACTCCATATGTGCTCGTGTGCGTGCAGCATGCATGTTTTTCCATCGGTGCTAGCTCTAAGGCCGAGGCTACGGTCGTCTTCGTCTCCGACTAGTAGTTGAGCAACGATGGCAAAGAGGTGCTGCAAGAGATGCGTATGCGCCGTTGCATGCGAGCTTCGCCGTAGCACGACGAACCGGACGTCACCGCGGATGGCGCACGCCTCCATGCAGCCGAGTGTGTGCGCATACATGTGTTATTCACGTGCATTCTGTGGCCGAGCGTGTGTGCATGCATGTCTTGTGTACATGTGTTGTGTGCTCCATGATGTACGCGTATGTGCATGAGTTGGATCGGATGGAGTTAGTGTGTTGGCTTGTGTACATGCGTGGCTGCATGTGTCCTATACATGCGTGGCTTGTTGCGTGGTTATCAATAATTCAATATAAACTACTCCCTCCATTCCTAAATATAAGTCTTTCTAGCCATTTCAAATAGACTACAAGATACGGATGTATGTAGACATATTTTAGAGTGTAGATTCACTCATTTTGTTTCGTATGTAGTCCCTTATTGAAATATCTAAAAAAACTTATATTTGGGAACAGAGGGAGTATAAAACATCTTCAACTTAGCATCCTGATGTGCCGTTTCTAGTGGTTAGCGAAAATTTCATGTTCTTTTATTTGTTTATAGGTGGACAGGCAGCAAAAAACAGGGGAAAAGGCGCAAGGTTCCTTGCAGACGCTCCACCACAAGGTTCCTTGCTCCTCCTCGGTCGTCGGGAATCTATTCTCTTCAACTCTTTTCTTTTACGTGAGCTTTGTTCATCCTTTTCCCAACACGCGAGACATCTAGCATCAAGGTGCACGTGTCATGCAAGAAAATGGAGATAAGCAGTGTGTAAGTGAGTCGTTCGGGGGGGAAGCGGGGGAAACCCTTTTTCGTAAGTGAGTCGTGCACTTCGATGGCACCTACGCAATATTTTTTTCTCCTCGATGGCACGTGAATAGTGCACGTACTCAACGACGGAGCACGGGATGGTAGCAATGACATGGTCAGCCCTTTTTTGGAGAGAGTATGTACTAGTAGTAAATAACTTTGATGTGTCACATCAACTCGCAAAATGACGAGAAGCTTGATTACGCCTTCTCCCTCGCCAACGCGTGCACGGTGGCTCGCAGCATGAGGAGAAACCTTTGCTTACAAGCGGTGGACGTGCAGCAGTTCATTTGGTGTCAGATTGCTAGAAGCACTGCTGTAGAACCATCGACTTCTGAAAGAGGCGAAGAGCCAAGCGCAAGGTCACCTACTAACCTTAGGCTAGGCGTAGTGGGAGTAACATAAGTAGGGGTACCTCCTTTTTTTATTCTAGAAACAACCACACGCGAATATCAAGGTGTTGGTTACGTAGAACAAATTTCCTGCAGTCCGTGCTCAGCCCTCCTCTATCTCTCTTCTCAGCCAGCCAGCGGACGCGCGGAGCCCATCGTCTGTTTGCTCACATGCGGCCCCACATGTCAGTGAAAACGCAAGCAGACTACACTGAACCTGCACATCTTTCACCTTGACGTGCTGGTGATGAAAAACAAATCCAATAAAGATCTTCGGTGGCCGCTTTTGGAGTTACTCAAGAGTAGTAAGATTCTATTTACAGTTTAACCCAAGATGCAGATATCGCGGCTTCAACTACCACTCTATTTTGTTTCATGACACAACCTGGATGCTGGATGTCCCATGTGTCGGCAAAAGGAGGAAGAACCCGACCAAATCTTTGGTTGTGCTCTCGGATTAGACTAGTTGTGCTAACTTAAAAAATTTATTGTGTACTCCCTCCGTTCCAAAATACTTGACTTCCATTTGTCCAAAAATGGATGTACCTATATACTAAAACATGTCTAGATACATATATATATATATATATTGATAAATACAAGGCATGTATTGTGCAACGGAGGGAGTAGAATGGATGCGAGTTTTTGTATTGGGAAGAAGAGTACATCCATATATTGATAGAGCATTGGAGTTGGCCTTACAAGTGGGACCGCAGTTGAGGAAACCGACTATCGGCAAACCCCCACCTCGCCCGCCGCGCGATGCCTGAGTTAGAGAAACGATGAGGTTGAAGAGATTGCTCTAGCATGGACTCCAAGAAATATGGTGTCAGATGGAAGTCGTGCTGGTGGCGTGTGTCGTACTCCTGGACGTGAATGCTTGTTCTGGCCCATGCCACCCTACTACTCCTACTACTTACTATATAGTACTAGTATCGAGGATTCGAGGTGCTGGTTACGTACAATATGGCTACAGTAAAAACACCTGCACGACGCGCGAAGCATGTGAAGCTAGTACAAATAGTGTACTACTATTGTTGATTGGCCTCATCCGATAACCTGTTGCAATGCACGTACAATTATGTATTCGGAAAATATTTTTTTGCCTCGTCGCACCACTCACTCACAGAAGCAACTCGAAAGCCATTCATAAATTTAGTAAGTTTATCACAGGCATATCATTTTATTACATAAACAGGTCATCAACCCTCATCGACAACGAGGATACATTATGAATACTAAAGTTTTCACCACACAACAAATAACAAGCAATGAAATGAACTTCAACTCAACCATTCCTCAGTGTTGGAAATGCTTGCTTTGAACCACAAGTGATTCTCTGGGACGGACCATCTATTGTCGATCTCGAGACCAATGCAGGACTGATCATCCAGGCTGAAGCGGCCTACTATATCAGTACCAGGGTAGGGAACCACCCTAATGTCCGAGGTATAGACATAGTTGCTTCTCATAAATGGTAGTAGTAACGTTGTGTCAACAGCAGTTGGATCGCCTTTCACCATCATCGAATAGTTTTGTCCAAGGAAGAGCGAGTTTTCTCCAAAACTATCAATTATGTACCAGGAAGAAGGTGTTGGCGCTAGCACACTAGTATCCATCCCGAATACCATGCAACGGGTGTTGGAATAGGTTCGGAGAGTGCGACCATGGGAGACAACACGTGCTCCCTCAGTAGTAACATCATCAGTGGGTTGTATACACACAAGAAGAGGTGATCCATCGGAATTAGTTGCCAGGTGCCACTGAGTATATACGTTCTGCTCGTCCTCATGCTCATGATCATCACCATCGCCATCTCCCCCTTGGTTATAAAAAATTTCAAGTATAGGTGGTGGAATATTCATAGGACCTTGGAAACACAAGAAGAAGGTTAATTACTAAACGGAAACTTGCTAACCCGCATGCATGTGGATGAAACAATTATAATTACGATGGAAGACAAACGTACCAAAACTACGAGGATCCCATGCAAAAGCAGTGCCATGAGCGGTGGAAGCAAACACAAGACCCTCGTATTGAATTGCATCACAGTACACATCCGTGTATAGAAACTGATTTTTGAGAAATATCCATCAAGTCGAACAACAAAGGACGGCAACAAGCTTGTCGAAGATAGCAACAACTTCATAGTTGTTGTAATTCCAAGAGCGGTTAGGAACTCGACAAATTGCTATCTTTCGTAGAAGAAAGTCACCATGATCGTATTTGAACGTGCGTACAATACCGGTGTGCTCAACCTCTGGGCAATCTGCTAAGATTTTTGGAAGTGGAACCCGGTCACGAGTGTACACATTCACAAGTTCCCACTCGCAGTTGGACCCAATGTAAACAACCCAATCTCCATTTGCGCCTGCCCAAGCCTTGCCCTCAAGTGATGGCATCTTAACATCATACGTATCATTATCAAGCGGCATCAACTTGCACAGGGCGAGGCCTCCGTCATGCCGGCGCCAGTCATCAGGGTCACGGCAAAGAAGATAGGGGAGATCAAACCGCTCCTTGACTCTTGGGTTCCTTGTAATGATGTTATTAGTTGAGTCGGGAATGGGCTTGAACGAACCTGCCATGCTAGCCGAGGTGATGACATCGCACCAATCAATGAGTTCCTCCACCACGTCATCTTTCAGATCGGGCCAAGAATAACGGGGTCGTTTCCGGCCTGTTCCCTCCATGGAGAAGACGATCGAACAATGGCAGAAGAAAGGGTGAAGGGCTGAAGGAAAATGGAGGAGGGAGAGGAAGAGCGTGCGACAGCAGTTCCAAATCGAGAGGGAAAGGCGAAGAGTCGGTGGACAGTTGCCAGTTTGCCACGGTTCACGAAGAGGCACCCCGACCTACACGTCCGTTTGGAAATACTCCTACTACTCGCCGTCGTCTCACTGATATGTTGGAACGGGACCACATGTCAATGAAAAATGGTGTGTAATTTCTCATGCAAAATGCGATCTGGCCGCGTTGGCCTGAGGTGCCGCATTAGTTTTTTTTGAAAGTTTGCCGCATTAGTTATCGACCTTTATTTTTTTTAACATGCAATCTGAATGGATAGCTCCTGTGGTCATCACACGTGAGCGGATATTGTGATGGTTGATTCGCCCGAGCAACTTATTACTATGGGAATATGGGAGTACCAGCGGATTCAAGGAACAAAGAAATGATGGTTGCTTCGTCCGAGCAACTTAATGTGGTGAAGGTGGGGCTCTGTGATTTGACTGCTCACTAGTCATTACTACTGTGGTGCAAAGACCGGGGTGAATCTTTCCCTGAAGTTGTGTTGTGCACTCAATATTGCTGCATGGCAGGTGGAGCCGGATGAAGGATGTCCAACATGTCGGCGAAACGAAGTTGAATTGTTTCTGGCATTGCTATCAATCCTTCAGGATTTGTTTATATGTACGCATAATTTTGATGAAATTGTACTGCGATGCTATGAAGGTTTCAACTTTGGTTCCCACAGGAAAAAAAGGTTTCAACTTAGGATTCATGTGTCTTGCCTCGAGATTATCTCGTTACAACATTCCATCAAATACAAATGAAACTACCATGGCTAATGCATCTCAATGGTGCGCAGATCAGCGCCAATATTCACATCACAACTGAAGACAAAGTTGTGAGAAGGTGTACAAATAAAGAAAAAAAAATTGATCGATGCTGTTCGTAGGCATGGTTCCATTTCCTTGGCATAGTGTTCATTGCTTGGCAGCTAGTTTCACCCAGCTGTGTAGCCAAAAAAGAGGTGTATGAAGGACACCACAATCTGATCATTTTGTGCAGCTCCACTAAAATCGAGTGGACCATCCCTGTTTGCAAAGATATCCAGTCAGTGTGATTACAATAATAGTGGAACTAGATGATGAAACATAACACACATAAATAGAAGCCGATCACCTCTACGATCTCTCTTTAGGACTAACTTCTTGTTGGAGAAGATTAGGCACGGAGTTGGATGAGGAGGATAGCAAAACCAATCTCCCTTTCCGCAGTCCCACAGAAATGTAAAAACGTTGCCCGTGTGACATTTTGGCGGAACTGCACAAAACACTCTTCAAAAAAGTGATTTGTGCAGTTCACCAAAAGGTCGCAATAGCAACAAGGTGAAAATGGATAGCCCTGTTTGCAAAAGGAGGTCGAAAGGAAACAATTACTGCCCAATAACACGAGTTGAAGACACATACGCCGACAAAAAAGAAGCATGTTCCATGTAAAAAGGGAAAGATAGCACATGGTGGTTTATCAAAAATGGTTTGAGGACGAGATTGCAAGATGGAAAGTACGCCAGGCGAGATACGATTTAAGCAAACAACTAAAGAAGCTACACATGCAGCAACGTGGGAAGATGGGCAGTGGAGCAAGGCCGGTGGAAGCTGTACCTAAGGGTCGTCGGGATGTTACTAGGAGGGCGCCGGCGGCCGGGATCTGCCCATACTGCGGCAGCGAGCAAGTGGCGAAGGCCCTACCGTGCCGGAGCTTTGTCAGAGAGAACGGCGGGTACCGCAGATCAGGACAAGCTGCCTCAACGCCATCGAACGGAGAGACGATGCACATCCTCCCTTTCCGCCGGCGGACGGGATGCGGCCGGATCAGTGACCAACGCTGAGAGGGAGAGGCAGCCTTGTGTGAGATGGTGTGACGAGAGACAAACCCATTTTTCCATTTTCCCCATGGCAATCGTTTTATATTCTAGGCATGGTACCCGACCCTCCTTCGAGTAAACAACCGCTACGAATTATCACGTGGGGCTACCTTTTCATACAGAAATGAACTCCACCGTGTACCCGCGCGGGTGTGGCCGGGAACAAGATGTGAGTACGTGCGTCCTGCGTGCACTTCTTCTTTAGGTGCAGGTACGTATGTGGGTGGGTGTGAGAGAGATGGTTTGTGTGAAACAGAGGCAATGTGTTGATGATATCTAAATCAGAAAACCGTAACATATGCAATGTGTGTGAAACGGAGTCATGGACGTGAGATATCGATAGAATTGAAAACAGGGATGAAGTGTGTGGCTGCGCGATCGATAAAGAGTGCCATCGAAATTTTGTTTGCCCACGTCAAAGATACAGGGCGGCTGGCCAACTGGAATTTGAGCGGGCAGAGGTGCATTTCTTCTCCGTGGCATGGATACCTACCTACAACGTTTGACTATCGGTGTGTGTGGGTGGTAGAGACCGGTCGACTAGTATATGCATGGGGAAGGAGAGAGACCTAGCTATGTATTGAGGGAGATTGATCGACATCCATGGATATGTGTAGCAGAGGAATAAGGTTGGGAAAAAGACAAAGGTAGAGCGTCGGAGGGTTGCTGGTGGAGTGGCATCTCACAAATGGTGGGAGAGGCCTGCTAGACAAACGGAGGGTATGAGTGCAATATCAATAAGAGAGGGCGGGGGATGTCTGTCTGTCTATGCACGTGCATGTGAGAGACGGGTCGGGAGGTATTCAAGGATGCTGAGGGGAGAAGATATGGTTGTGGTAAGCATGCGTAACTACATAGGAAGATCAACCGTCATGTGTCTGAGAAAAGGAGAGACATAACTAACGAGGTAAGTGTATTGGTGCTTGGTGAAAACGAATTATAGTCGACATGGCTATATGTAGGGAGATCAGTTCATATACACGCATGCATGTGTTAGAAGCAAATAAGGTCCAGAGAGGCAGAGAGGGGGAGAGGGTGTGGCTAGGAGGTGGTGCGAGAGGCCTACCATGTCGAGGGGGAGGAGTGTGCGAGCATGTGATAAATGAAAAGAGGGGCGGGAGTGTGCACCTACGTGGAATCATATTGGACATATGGGGGCATGGACGGTGAGAAGAGAAGAGGGGAAGTATATATGTGTTTGTTGAGGCACATTTGGCTAGAGAGGTATATCGACCAGTGTGTGCCAGAAAGAAGGAGTCGAGGGCCTACACACACCGCTGGTGGACGACCTAAAGAGAAATAACGAACGTGCGTGATGGAGGGGACGCTAAGGGTGTGTGAGGGGGGCGGGCGTGTGCATGCACGATAGAAAGTTAGCGCTAGCTAGCTACAAATAGAAGAGGATCGTGAAGGTGTAAAAGGCGAACAAAGATCATAATTCATTATAAAAAAGTGGATACGGATACTTGAAGAAGATATCATAATGTAGAACATTGATTATAATTTGGGCTAATGTGAGGCTTTTGCAACTCAGGTCTAAATACTTGTCATAATGTAGGGGGCGGGGCACTATACTTTGTGTGATAAACACGGTGTACATATGGAACATGGTTTAGATTATGAATATATAGTTAGTACATCAAATGTACTATTATTTGGAATCAACATCAAGTGTATTCAAAAAATAGAATTCGAGTTCATGTAGTACACATAGTTCATATCTATCTCTATAGTAATCATGTGGTGTGTTATTAAGGTAATACGCGAATGATGGTTGAAGTTGGCAACAATCATGATTGTAGATTCTTATTGAAATAGAGAAACGAATTCAAATTTAGTTCGAATTGCAGCGGTAGTATAGACATTTGGAATGCACTAAAATGTTGGTATGAGTAGGTTACATACATTATACAACAAGCGAAAAAATTTAATCGGACATAACATGGATTCATACTCCCTCCTTCCATCTATATAGGGCGTAATGAGATTTTTAAGACCGCCTTTGACTATTGACAAGATTAATAGTACATGACATGCACATTGTGAAAATTATATCATTGAAAGAACCTTTCACAGACGAATTTAACGGTGTGCTTTGTGTAAGTTGCATGTCATATATCATTGCTCTAATATTTGGTCAAAGTTAGCATCGAAAAACGGATTAGACCCTATATAGATGGAAGGAGGGAGTAGCTTTGAATAGCATTTGTATAGTAAAACGGGGCAAGACTCTCTCTTTGTGTGGTGTGAATAGTTTTATTTTTTTCGTTTTCTTTTTGGTTGAGGGAAGTGTGAATTGATTTGGTACGTACAAGTACAATATTACTACAGGTTAGGCTTGTCCCTAAAATTCAACCCGCGTCTTGTTATATCCCGAAAATTCAGATATCGTGCTCTGAAAACTAGCGCCTTCACAACCCGCGCCTTGCTATCCTGAAATTACAACGCGCGCGAAAACTCCCTCCAGCTGCCAAATCCCGATACGCGAAATCCCCCTTTGAACCCTGAGCCGAAAGGGCCGCTAGTTCAAATCGGTGGGGGGTACTTTTGTAACACACCCTACATTTTGGACAAGCGCGTCCCTAAGTCATGCTTCACCCCCTCCCATCGCCCCCTTTTCGCCATTTGAAATCCTAGGCCGCCATAACCTCTCCGCTCCAGCCGCGAAACCCCACCCTCCTTCGTCCGCCACGTCACCGCTGCCCAGCTGGAGCCTCTTCCCCGACAACGTCGTCCACCGCAACAGCTCGACGTCCCTCGTACACCTCCCCGGATGAGGATCCGTCATCCATCTCGCCGTTCCGCCGGTTCAACCGCCCTGTCCTCCACCTCCAAGGAGCTGCTCCGACGATCGCCTCATCTATCGCGGCTGCTCCATCCCCACAGCGCTGCCTTAACCTGCTCCACCGGAACCGCAGCATCCTCACCGACTCCTCGGATGAAGCCGAGGCCTACTCGGCGCCACCAAAGAGGTTGTACACTCATCGCACTCGCACCTTCTCCTTAACTCGACCTCCCGGCGCCGACGGTGCTCCATCCTGCACCCCCATGGAGCGGTTACCTTGAAGCCGGCGCCGCCGGCGACATCTCCACGACGGCTCTCCCCCAGTGCAAGGCCCCTTCGGTGGCGGCGTCCATACCAGCCGGATCTGCTACTGCTGCTCCGGCTCTCGCTCGCTCGCTCGCACTGCTGCTGCTGCTTCGGCTCTCGCTCGATCACTCGCTTGCCCAGCTGCTGCTGTTGCTCTCCCCCTCGCTCGTGCCACTGCTCTGCTCCGATTAAGCCACACTTCAGTCGACTGAATCGACTTTTGGGTCAGTCGATTTTCAGGGGTTGGGGGGGCTCGCCGGAGTTAAGGAAGAACCACCCGCAGCAGGGACGGGGGCTCGCCGGAGAGGTACCCCACTATCTATCTTAGGGTTCAGGGTGGGGGCGGGGGGGCCTAGAGGGCTGGTCGGGGCGGCGGTGGCAAGTTGTTTTGGGGCGGCGAGGTGGCGCTGTGACCGGCGGTTCGGCCGGTGGTGGCTGGTGGCTCGGGGGGTGCAGGTTGAAGATGAACTGCAGGCCCTCCCCAAACTACATGTCAAGTGCCTCTCTGCTACCATTGCATTCAGTTTCGACAGTAGCATTCAGATTCCACAGTAAATTTCAGTTTCGACAGTTAAGTTCAGAGTCAACAGTTTTTACCTCATCTGTTGTAGTCAGGTGGTTTTTGGTGATGTTAATTTTACATCCATTTTACATCATCTATTGGAGATGCTACTAGAATCCCACTTGAGATTGACGATGTCTGTCCTGTGCTGCTTCAGCCTTGACGTCTTACGGCTCACCGGAGCTGCTCCAACGATAGAACGATCCATCACAACAGAGCAGTGCCCTGGACGCCGTCTACAGATTCCTCAGATCTTTCTCCACACCTTCGACAGCCACCTCTGCCTCAACTGCTTCAGCGACCAACCCAATGATGCTGAGGTCGACACGGCTATGGCAAAGAGGTTGTACACTTGTTGCATCACTTATTACTATACATTCACGTCGATCCATTAGGGCTATTTTGGTTCAACGGAAAAACATAGCAATAGGGAATTTTCCAATGGCACTCTATTATTCAATTATTCATGCATTTTGTTGAAAGGAATGAAGCAAAACATCCACCTAGACCTACTTTTCGAAATCCTATGCATGAAAACAAGACCAAGTGCATTAGTGCCAGAATAACATTCTAACTGTACACGCTTTCATATGGTTTCACTTTATTTTGGCCATGTTTCTTTGCATTCCTCTGGTCTTCCAATTCCTGTAAACCAAACACCCAAGTTGATAGAAATCCTGTGTTTACAAATGCTCTATATTTACCATGTGCATTTTCCTATCCTATTCCTGGTGTTTTTCCTATCCCTGCGTTTTAAGAATCATGCAAGCCAAATGAGCCCTTACAGAATTACTTCAGTTATAGGTACGTGTTGAAGGGAACTTTGTGTGGTTTGTCCTGCTCCTGCCGCGACGTCGTCCACCTCACTTGAGCTGCTCCATCGACACAATCATCCATCAAACTAGACATCACGACTCCTGACCATCTTTCGCCGCCTCAGATCTCCTTCCCTGCCGCCGGCACCCACCGCAACGGCATCACCATCATCGACTCAGCAGATGAACCTGAAGAGTACACGGGTCCACAAGAGAGGTCGCACTCTTTTGTTTCTGCTTATGTTATGCATTGCTTAAACTTACCTGCTACTTTATCGTCCTCTTCAGCTCTTGGACTCCCAAGTCAGGTCCAAATTAATGTTCACACTTGAGTTCTAAATTAGTTGTGGGGCACATATCGAGGCAGCAATGAATAGTATGTCTGTCTAATATCTGGTTCACCTAGGGTATGCCTATGTTGTTCATCTTGGGTGGGAAACAAATAGTAAAGAAATCATCATTGTCGGTGTACTAGAGTAGGGGTACCCAAGTATCCCGAACTTGTGCATGGGCAGTTGCAGCGCCCGGCGGCAAGGCTTGCCAGGTGACCACCGAGACCCTCCATGGTTCCTTTGGAGCCATTCAAGAACAAAGTATTCAAGCCAAGAGACAAGACCCCGGCAAGAGGAGCTTGCCGGGAAGGCCAACCAAGGCATCTCAAGGAACTTGCCGCGATGCGCCACGCGTCCCGGCAAGGCCTGGTGAGCGACAAGCTTCCGGGCGCGACAAGACAACGACCGCGGCAAGGAATTTGCCGCGGCAAGTAACCACCCTGTGCCGGCGCTCCAGCACATCCACCAACGTGTCGCCCTGGGGCCTTTCCAGGCACGCGTGGCGAGAGGCTGTGCAACCAGCGGTGCAAGGTGGCAAGCAACGCTGACAAGATCGCCATCGTGGCGAACGGTGGCATCCCTAACGGTCCTTTTCTGCACTGTTTGGGCGACGTAGACGGGCATTTAATGCCCTTGTCCCCTGCCGTCAGGGTTAGGTAGGATACACTGTACAGGTAGTTGTACCAACCGCAACACCTTTTTCTGTTTTTACCCTTGTCTGTGTTGCCACCTGTCGGTGACCCCTTTAGCATATAAAAGGAGGCCCACGTGCAACGTGGAGGAGGTTGTGAAGGTTGGAAGGTTCGGCTCAGTTCGAAGGTAGAAAAACACTCACGCTCGGTCTCGTTAGCGGCGAGAGTGCATTGTAGCACTCAGCGCTCCCGAGAAAGAACACAATACATTGAATCAGGCAGTAGTAGGAGCGTTATCTCTCCGGAGAGCTCCGAAACTGGGTAAACTGCTCGTGTGCTTCGCCTCGATCCGCTCTTCGTGCGATCTCCGCCCTCCACCGAACCGAAAGGGGCACGGTCCGCCGGTCCCATAGGTGTTCGTGGATCAGTTTCCCCGACATCTTTGGCGCGCCAGGTAGGGGGCGTCGAGATTGTGTGGACCTGATCCGGCGTTCACACGAGCTAGATCTTCATCTTCTTCATCGACATGCCACCGAAGAAGAAGACTTCGGCGGCAGCTGCTCCGTCCACGTCAATCCCACCACCACCAGAGCAAACGGGTGGTGGGGTAGACGCCGGCGGAAGAACGGACATCGACGAGGAAATTCATGGTGCTGCCAGGTCCAAGGACAAGGCTGCGCAGACCTCGGCGTCCGTACATGTACCGTGCCCATCTCAGGAGGCGCAGGACCGACAGCGTCATGGTATTCGCAGTACCATACGTTCGTTGGGACAAGATCGAGCTGGTGGATCTCAGGGTGCTCAAGACCAGCATGCACGCCAACATGCTGGCACGAGTGAGACACGGTCGCCTGGATGGGATACTGCTCCTTCTAACATAGTTAGAAGTCCGAGCATATCCCGCTCCTCGCACCGTTCGCCACTGCCACCCACCACTCCAGCAGAAGCTTTGGCGCGAGCTCAACTGCTCCTGGATTACCCTCCAGCGGAAGACAAGATCGACCAATGGAGGGCCACCATTCAGAGTCTCATCGGCTTCGCCAACGGCGACACTCCACGGCAGCCGAGTACATCGCTGCCGCGGCAAGAACGCCAGGCGCGAGCCGATGGCGATGAAACCGGTGGGGGTGCAACCACCGTGCACTCTCCACCCCGAAGGCCAAGATCGCCGACTCACCGGATCCACCTCGACAGCGACTCCACTGCATCATCGGATCCACGAGCTCGTCGCGATCAGCGCCAAGTTCTTCACTAACGACAGCAAGAAGACGCTCGCACTCGCATCGAGCGCCGAAGAGAAGCGCGACGTCAATCCGAAAAGCGCGTTGGGCCCTCTGTCGACATGCATGCGCCAGGGGAACCAGGCGACTTGCCGTACGCGGTAGGTTGCCCTGCGTTCACTCGTGAGCTGCGGCAAGTCCAGTGGCCCAGCACGAAGAATTTCAAGCCAGACGTACCAGAGAAGTATGACGGCAAGTCGCATCCGTCGGAGTTCCTCAGCATCTACACCATCGCGGTGCAAGCTGCTGGGGGGCGGGACGACAAAGATCCTTGCCAACTACTTCCCGCTGGTGCTCAAGCCCAATGTCAGATCCTGGCTCATGCACTTGCCGGACAACTCCATATCCTCCTGGGCTGACTTGTGCCATCAGTTTGTCGGCGCCTTTACAGGCGGCCACAAGCCTCGTGGCCAAGAAAGCGACCTTCATCTGCTCGCCCAGAAGGAAGGAGAGCCCCTGCGCAAGTACATTCAGAGATTCAGCCGCGTGCAGCACAACATTCCAGACGTCCACCCTGCCGCGGTAATCAGCGCGTTCCATCAGAACGTGCGAAACCGCAGGATGCGGGAGGAGATGGCGATGTGCAAGATCAGAGACGTCAGTGAGCTGTATGCCCTGGCCGACAAGTGTGCGCGTGCTGAGGAAGGGAGGAAACTCCCCGGAGAGAATACAGGAGCAGGAGGATCTGATAGTGAGGATGCTGCCCCGGCAAAGAAAAACCGGCGGCGGAACAACAGAAAGAAGAAAGGCAAAGATGTGCTAGTCGTTGAGCAATCCGGCAAGCAAGCCAAAGCTGGTAGCTCCGGCAAGCAGGTTGCCGCAGGCACCAACCACCAGGCTGTGGCGGTCGCCGACAAGCAGGACGGCACCAACAGGCAGTACTGCAAGATCCACCGCACCAAGGGCCATGACCTCCAGAGCTGCAAGAAGGTTGAGCAGCTTGTCAAGCAGCAGAAGGCTGAATACGAGCGGTGCGACAAGGAGAAGGGCCAGGAAGGTGCTGGAGGAGCCGGCAAGAAACGCCCCGGCCGGGGAGGACGCCACGGCAAGGCCAAGCAGAGGCAAGGAGACAGACCTCCCCGCGGCCGCGACAAGGATGAAGATGACGACGACGATGAAGATATGGATGATGACGAGACCGATGAGCAGGAGTTCCAGAAAGCCACAGAGGTCCTGTGCGTTTGACGGTGGTGCTACTCTGCATACTTCGCACTGCCAGCTCAAGCAGTGGGTGCGGGAAGTCAATGCGGCGGAACCACCCGTCGAGTCACGCAAGTCTCTGAAATGGTCCAGCACGCCTATCATCTTTGATATTGAGGACCACCCTGATCACATAATTGCGGTCGAGTGCTTGCCGATGTTGGTTTCACCAACTATCCGCAACCTCAAGGTCACTAAGGTGCTAGTTGACGGCGGGGCCGGCTTGAACCTGATCTCCTCCGCGGTACTCCAAAAACTGCAGATCCCTGACAGTGAGCTCGAAGAGACTGGCACATTCCAAGGAATCAATCCGGGAAGAAGCAAGCCGAAGGGAAAGATCACGTTGCCAGTAACATTTGGCAGCGAGTTGAACTTCAGGACTGAGAGGATCACTTTTGACGTTGCTGACTTTCCATTGCCCTACAATGGGATACTCGGTCGTCCAGCACTCGCCAAATTCATGGCAGCCTCTCACTATGCATACAACATACTGAAGATGCCAGGCCCGATAAGTGTCATCTCTGTCCCTGGCGACAAGAAGGATGCTCTTATCTGCACCGACAAGATTTACCAGGAAGCAGCAGCCGCAACAGATCGCAGATCACTTGCCGTTGAAGCTCCCGGGGGAAAGAAGAAGACCGAGTCCGGCAAGAGTTCTGATGCCCACTCCGGCAAGCGCACCTCTTCGGAGTGCTGCGCTACCGTCGAGGACGCACCATCGAGCTCCACCGGCAAGTGTAAGAAGACAATGGTAGCTCCGCCAGAGACCAAGAAGGTGTCCGCCAAGGAGGACGGCACTGGTGGTACCTTCACCATCAGTGCCACTCTTGACACTAAATAGGAAAGCACGCTCGTTGCTTTCCTGCGGGCGAATGTCGACGTGTTTGCATGGCAACCGTCTGACATCCCCGGTGTTCCCAGGAAAGTAATCGAGCACCATCTTGCCGTCTGTCCTCATGCGCGGCCCGTCAAGCAAAAAGTCAGAAAACAGGCGGTGGAGCGCCAAGAATTCATCGCTGAAGAAATCAAGAAATTGGAAGCAGCATGCCTTGTCAGAGGAGTGCTCCATCCCACGTGGTTGGCCAATCCTGTAGTCGTGCGCAAGGCAAATGGGAAATGGAGGCTTTGTATCGACTTTACCGATGTTAATAAAGCTTGCCCCAAAGACCCATTTCCCTTGCCGCGCATTGACCAGATTGTTGACTCCACGGCCGGATGTGACTTGCTTTCATTTCTTGATGCATACTCAGGATATCATCAGATCTTCATGGCAGAAGAGGATGAGGAGAAGACCGCATTCATTACCCCCTGTGGCACATACTGTTTTGTACGGATGCCTTTCGGTCTAAAGAATGCTGGTTCAACATTTGCAAGGGTAGTCCATCACGCTTTTGAGCCGCAAATGCATAGAAATGTGGAAGCCTACATGGATGACATAGTGGTCAAGAGCAAGGACAAAGCAACTTTGATCCAAGATTTAGACGAAACCTTTACAAATCTGCGCAAGATCAACCTCAAGCTTAACCCCGAGAAGTGTGCGTTTGGAGTCCCCTCCGGCAAGCTTCTCGGGTTTTTTGTGTCTCGGCGGGGAATTGAAGCCAATCCCGACAAGATCAAGGCCACTGAGCAGATTGAAGCACCAAAGCGCGTCAAGGATGTACGAAGACTTGCCGGTTGCGTGGCTGCTCTCAGCAGGTTTATCTCTAGGTCTGCTGAGCCCGCCCTGCCATTTTTCAAAATATTGAAAAAGGCAGGTCCAATGAAATGGACTCCGGAAGCGGAGGCTGCGCTGCAGGACTTAAAGAGATACCTGTCCTCCACTCCAACACTTGTCGCACCTAAGCCACAAGAGAAGTTGCTGCTATACATAGAGGCAACCAATCAAGTGGTTAGTGTTGTGTTAGTAGCGGAGAGGGAGGCGGACGATGAGCCGGCAACCACGGCAAATACATCCAGCGACAAGCAAGGGACTTCGCTGACAAGCTCTGGTCCCAACAAGGATGGATCTGCGCAGACGCTTGAGGAGGTGCAGAAGAGAATGGTGCAGCGCCCAGTCTACTTTGTCAGTTCCCTTCTGCAGGGGGCTAGGTCAAGGTACTCTGGTGTGCAGAAATTGCTTTTCGGCCTTCTCATGGCCTCGAGAAAGCTGCGCCATTACTTCCAAGCACACGAGATAACAGTCGTCACTCGTTTTCCGCTAAAGAGGATACTGCAAAACCCAGAAGCAACAGGCAGGATTGTCGAGTGGGCACTGGAACTGTCAAGCTTTGGCCTCAAGTTTGAGAGCACTTCAACTATCCAAAGTAGAGCATTGGCAGAGTTCATAGCGGAATGGACGCCAACACCAGATGAAGAAATTCCAGAAATGAGCATCCCCGTCAAGGAAGCAAGCAAAGAGTGGCTAATGTACTTTGATGGTGCCTTCTCGCTGCAAGGCGCCGGTGCGGGCGTGCTACTTGTTGCACCCACCGGAGAGCACCTCAAGTACGTAGTCCAGATGCACTTTCCCAAGGAGCAAGCAATGAACAATACTGCAGAGTATGAAGGTTTGCTTGCCGGTCTCAGGATCGCAGCAGACCTTGGGATCAAGAAGCTCATTGTCAGGGGTGACTCACAGCTTGTCGTCCGCCAAGTGAACAAGAATTATCAGAGTCCGTTGATGGAAGCTTACGTTGATGAAGTGAGGAAGCTAGAAGAGCACTTCGATGGCCTGCAGATGGAACATGTTCCAAGAGCTCAGAATGACATTGCTGATGGCCTGTCAAAGTGCACCGCACTTAAGTTACCTGTGGAACCAGGGATCTTTGTGCTCAAGCTGACTCAACCGTCCGTAACGCCATCAACTGGACGGAACAAGAAGAGGAAGTTGATTTCTAGTGACTATCTTCCGGCAGAGCTCCCCGAAGCCTCCGCCAAGAAGGTCCCCAAGATCAACACCAAGGATGCTGAGGAGCAGTCTGCTCCGACAAACCCTACGGTTTGTTCCGTTGAAGCAGACGCTCCCGACAAGCTTTGCTCCGGCAAGCTTGCCGGGGAACATCAAGCTCCGGCTGAGCCGCAGGTTCTCGCCGTAGAAGCGGATGTTCCCGCAGCAGCAGCTATGCCTTTAGTCCTTGTTGTCGAGCCGCAAGCTCCAACATGGGCACAGCAGATTGTCCGTTTCCTTCAGACAGGAGAACTTCCCGAAGAGCAAGAAGAAGCGGAAAGAGTAGCCCGGCAGTCAAGTATGTACCAGTTTGTCGACAACACACTGCACAGAAGAAGACTCAACGGCGTGAAATTGAAGTGTATTCACCGGGAAAACGGACAAAAACTGTTGGCAGAGATACATGGAGGCATATGTGGTCACCACATTGGCGCAAGAGCACTTGCCGGCAAGGCGTTTCGGCAAGGTTTCTTTTGGCCAACAGCCCTCCAGGATGCAACTGCACAAGTAACCAAGTGTGAAGCGTGCCAGTTCCATTCCAAGCAGATACACCAGCCAGCTCAAGCTCTCGAGACGATCCCTTTATCCTGGCCATTTTCGCTCTGGGGGCTCGATATCCTCGGCCCCTTTCCCCGAGCTGTCGGGGGCTTTGAGTACTTGTACGTTGCAATCGACAAGTTCACAAAGTGGCCGGAAGTGGAAGCAGTGAGGAAGGTGACAGCACAGTCAGCAGTCAAGTTCTTCAGGTCGATTGTTTGCCGTTTCAGGATCCCTAACAGGATCATCACCGACAACGGCACGCAATTCACGAGCCGCACCTTCATGCAGTACGTCCAAGATCTTGGCGCCAAGGTCTGCTTTGCTTCTGTTGCTCATTCGAGAAGCAACGGTAAAGCGGAAAGGGCGAATGCTGAAGTGCTGCATGGACTCAAGACCAGGACTTTCGATAGGCTGCGCAAGTGTGGAAGGAACTGGATTGAGGAGCTGCCGGTGGTTCTTTGGTCGATCAGAACGACGCCAAATCGAGCCACTGGCCAGACACCTTTCACTCTAGTCTATGGAGCAGAGGCAGTTCTCCCCACAGAACTCGTATACGGGTCACCTCGAGTGCTCACTTATGATGAGCTTGAGCAAGAGCAGCTGCGACAAGATGACGCGCTGCTCCTTGAGGAAGACCGTCTTCAGGCTGCTGTACGAGCTGCTCGATACCAGCAAGCTTTGCGCCGCTACCATAGCCGCAAAGTTAATGCCAGAAGTTTCGAGGAAGGCGACCTTGTTCTTCGGCGCGTTCAGTCCGCCAAGAATTCCAACAAGTTGACGCCGAAGTGGGAAGGCCCTTACCGGGTGAAACGAGTCACTAGGCCTGGCGCTGTCCGCCTTGAGACCGAAGATGGCGTTCCGGTGAGCAACTCCTGGAACATTGAGCATCTTCGTAAGTTTTACCCGTAGGGCGCGGTTGTCGGAACCCGTTCTGGCAACCACCTTTTGTACAAGTCTTGCTGATGTTGCATGTAATCCTTTGTACAAAGCCGGGCGCAGACCCCGTGCATAAGTAAAGCTCATGTGCCTCGCACATCTTGTCAATTTCATGCTTTTTGCTTTATATTTGCATGCGTTATCTGACACTTTGTGCAGCACTTACCCCCGGTAAGCAATAACGAGCCATAGGGCTCCATATCTTTATTTTCTCTTCTTTCTTTTTCTCGAAGAAAGGAAGGTTCCCTCGCCCACAAGTTTCCTGGGGGGGGGAGGAGAAGATAATGGTGTGGACTAGGCGTCGTTCAAGGGAGTTTCGCCTTGCCGGGAAGCAAACGACAGAAAAGCTAAGTTGCCAAAGTTTGAGCAATCAGTTTTTAAATTTTGAAGTTATCTTCCTCGAACGACCGTTCTTTGTATGGAAAACCTGTGCGCGGAGGAACCAACTCGTAGCTAGTTGCGCCCTTACTTTGTTTCGAGTCCGCTCAACAACTTAAGTGAGCTGCGACTAGTTGCGACAAGGTTTCTTGTCGGAAGCAGCACCGCCAGCAGGCTGCTGACGTCCCGCACTCAGCGCTCGCGGCTAAGGTGCCTGCGCCGACAAGTTCCCTAAAAGCGTGGGGTAAAAACATACAAAGGAAGGAATCAAGTAAAGGAGATAACATAGCAATCTATACCCAAAATAGAGTTATATTACAAGATAACTTGTCGCAGCTCTAAAAGATTGTTCTCATGACATGACCAGCAGCGACAAAGAAAAAGAGAAGACGGGCGGCCTAATCTACGCGATCGCCCTCAACCCTCTTGATCTCGCTCACCTTGTCCAGAATGGGTGCGACAAGGGCCTTGAGCGCTTCCAGATCGGCATCCGGCGGCAAGGACCTGAGGACGTTGGTGAGGTTGAGGCCTGGGTTGCGGAAGGCCACCTTCACCAGCACCTTCTGAAGAACTCCCGCGCAGATCTTGCGCGACTCGTCGGCCAGCTGCTTTGGGATCTTCTCCCGGAGTCGCGGGAGCGCCGTCGCCACGCCTTTGAAGAACAGGCTGAGCTTGGCGCTGGGTTGGAGGTGCTCGTCGGAGGAGTACCTGAGATCCTCCATCCCTAGCTGCACCAGCTCCCCGTCGATGGCGGCGGCAAGATCTACAAGACCCTCGGTCCAGTGCTCCACAGTCTCCCTGAAAGCGTCATGGGCGGCAGCAGCACTCGCCAGCAGTGCCTCGTCGGCCTTGATCTTCTCCGACAAGGCCACCTCCCGCTCCCTGGCGCCGTCCAGTGTCTGAGTCAAAGTAGCCAGCTTCAACTCGAGATCTGCATTGGAATCCTTGGCGGCACTGAGCTCCTTGCTCCTCTCAGCGAGAAGACCCTGCAACTCACCATGAGCGGCAGCATCCTTCTCGCGCTCACGCTTGAGCGCGGCAAGCTCCTCACCGCTCGCCCTGAGATCGGCTTCCAGCTGTGCCACCTTTGTCTCCAGCTCCTTCTTGGCGGCTTCAGCAGCTGCGGCAACATCCTTTGCCTCCTTGAGAGCCCCGCCAATTGCTTGCTCGCGCGCGGCAAGCTCCTCCTCGTGGCTGTCAAGGTTCACCTTGCGCTGCGCCAACTCTCCTTCCTGTGCAAATAGATTTTCGGCGACAAGCCGTTGCTTCTCTTCAACTTCAGCCTTCTTGAGGAGGAAGGCTTTCCGCTCCTCGAGAAGTTGCTCCCGCTCCTCCGCCAGAGACCGGAGAGCTTCCTGCCTGAGACCCCGGAGCTCCTTCGCGCGCTTCTCGATATCCACTCCCGCCTTCGCGACAAGCGCTTCTCGGGATGCCAGCTTGGCCTACCGGGCGCGGTAGAGCGACAGCAGCTTCCGCAGCAGCTGCTCCTCCTCAGGCTCGTCGCTGCTGCTGCTTGGCGCGTCGACCAGCGCCAGCCTAGCGGAGGCGAGCACCTCTTCGTCAAAAGTTTCTCCTTCGACCAGCGCCCTGGAGCTCGACGCCCAGGGGAGCTTGATGAAAACGCCGTTGCCGGCCTTCAAATAGGCACCGGGCTGGGGCTCTTTGGAGCCTGGCGCTGCAGCAGCGGCAGAAGGATCGGCGGTCGGTGCAGCGCCTGGCGCTCCTGCGGCCTCGGGGCCGTCAGTGCGATCGCCGGATTCCTCGCCAGCTTCTGCGGCGGCAGCTTTAGCGGCCTCTTCACCGGCAGGATCATCAGCGCCGGCCTCTTCTGCGGTGGCAGCGGCATCGTCGTTGTTGCCGCGCACGTCCTCCTCGCCGGCGGCCTCGGTTTCCATTGGATCCGCGGCAGATGGATCTGACGACCGAAGAGGGGAGAAAAGTCAAGCAAATATTCAAAAAGAAAATCAGAAGAAGAAGAACCCAAGGGAAGTTCTTATGCGAGAGGATTACCTGAATCTGCAGCCTCGGTCTCCGCCACTAGGGGACCGCTGGTGCTATCCCTTGCCGGAGAACTGTCCCTTGCCGGAGAATTCTCCCTTGCCGGAGAATGCTCCCTTGTCGGGGAATCCTCCCTTGGCGGCGTAGTCGAAGCAGATGGCATTTCGGGAGCGGCTTCCAGGCCCTCCTGGTGAGGCTGCTCTGCTCCTACACAAACCAACAATCAAATATTAGCAAAGAAAGAGCCACCATGCGCGCCTGACAGCAGGAAGTAAACTATGTACTTACGCTGGGGGTTGCTTTGGTGAATAGTTGCAGGGTCCGGCAAGGTGGTCTCGGGCACGTCCCATGTTGCCGCGGTGGGTTCATCCTCGATGACAATCACCGGGACCTTGGCTCTCTTCGCCGCTCTCTGGGCCAGAGTCCTGAAAAGGAACGAGTTCAGAGTAAAGCAAATCAGATGCAAGACACACATCAAGAATTGAAGAATTACAAGTACAGCGAAGGATCTTACTCTTCTTCTTCGTCGTCGGAGCTGAGCGCGGAGAGATCGAAGTCCGGCTCGCCTCCGGTGCGACGAGGCGGAGGAGTAGGTTCCCTTGTCCGCTTGGCAGGAGCAGTAGCGGTGGACCGGGAAGACCCCGCTCCAGTTGCCGCAGCGGCGTGAGGTGCTCCCGCGGCAACAGTGCTTGCCGCGGTCGAGCGCGTCGCGCGGTGCGGCGGCTGTTGACCAGTCTGCCGCCCCGCTACGTCCTCGGCCTTGTGGAGACGCCTTCTTGCTGGAGCTGGGGGCTCCGCTTGCGGCGAGCTGGCTGAAGGTGGGGAGGAGGAGGAGCCGATCTGCAACGGGTCATTCGCGCCCTCGGCGGGCTCGCTCGACTCGGATTCAGGCCCGACAAGTTCTTCCTCGCCGACAAGCTCCTCTCACTCGGCAAGGCTTGCCGCCTCTGCTGCCTCTGCCTCCTCCACGGTGAACCCGAACTCGCTCGCGGCAGCTGCCGCCGCCGCCTCTTCCAGCCTAGTGGCGATGCGCTGCATCTCCGCATCGGTGGTGTCGCGGGTGAGGCTCTTCTGCTCATCGGGGCGGACTGGCACTTCTACCAAGCTATCGAAGAACTCCTGCGCGACGTCGTCTGCAGGCTCTTGCCAGGTTGGAATGATTCCATGCGAATCGCACAGCGGCATCATTGCACGGATGCGGTCGAGCGAGGAATTGTTGCACAACGGGACGACACTCCTCGGCAACATGAAGGGATGTTGGGGATCGCGCTTGAACAGCTCCAGAAGCATGGCGTCCAGCTCCAAGACAGTGAAGTTAAAGTTGAGGCCCGGGCGCAGCCTCATGATATCCGCCGAGTTTTGGAACTCCCAGGCGGGCCTCCTCCTCTCCTGCAGGGGGGCGATGCGGCGGCGGAGAAAATCTGCGCCAACGGCGCCTACGGTGAGCCCGGCAAGCCTGAGGCGAAGAATCCGGGTGACGGCAATCTTCAGCCTATCGTCTTCCGGGGCCACGTTGCTCCAATCATTGTCGCGCACTATTGGGGCTTGGCGCCGGGCGGTAAATGGCTGCGGGTTCTCCTCGACAATCCAGAGATGTCCGAAAACTGCCATGGTCAGAACGGCATTGGGGGTGAAATCAAGGAGGCGGAACCCGTAGGTGTTCATGATATCACAGAAGAATTCAGAGAAGGGCGGGCAAAGCCCGCAGTAGAAGAATAGCGTGAAGAATGGGTACCCGTTCGGAGCCAGTCTCGAAGCGGCGGCTGAGAGTACCCTCGTGCGCGGATGCGCTCGCGTCTCCGTCGACCAAAAGAGGTAGTAGTACTCCCTCAGCTCCTTCGCGTCGAGCTGAGGGGGGAAGATGGCCCGCTCCTTTCGCAGCGCCGCGAGCCGCTGCGCCTCGGCTGACTTCACGCCCTTCCCCTTGTCGGCTTTCGGAGCCATGGCGGAGGTGGCGGGGGAGATCGGCGGCGTCGGTGGCGCTGGTGGCGATGGGTGGCGGAGCGCTGCTCTCTTTCGACTTTGGGAAGAAGGGGGGAGCAGCGGAGATTTCCGGGAATGGAGTAGCAACCGGCGAGATGGGCGAACTGCCCCTGTTTCCCCTGCTTATAAAGAGGGAGGGGGCGGATGTTTCGCCCTTCCGAATAAAGAAACCACCCACGATCTCTCCCACGACGCCGCATTCGACACGTGCCGTTGGGGGAGGACGCGGTGGATGCGGAGTAAGGTGCGGCGTAACCCAGGCCGCATGTGCCCGTGCCCTGCTTTGGGCCTGGCCCAACAGTGCTCGGCACCGTGTGTGGCCCAGGCCCGGGGGCTCCTGTCGGTGTACTAGAGTAGGGGTACCCTAGTATCCCGAACTTGTGCATGGGCAGTTGCAGCGCCCCGCGGCAAGGCTTGCCGGGCGACCGCCGAGACCCTCCATGGTTCCTTTGGAGCCATTCAAGAACAAAGTATTCAAGCCAAGAGACAAGACCCCGGCAAGAGGAGCTTGCCGGGAAGGCCAACCAAGGCATCTCAAGGAACTTGCCGCGATGCGCCACGTGTCCCGGCAAGGCCTGGTGAGCGACAAGCTTCCGGGCGCGACAAGACAACGACCGCGGCAAGGCGTTTGCCGCGGCAAGTAACCACCCTGTGCCAGCGCTCTAGCACATCCACCAACGTGTCACCCTGGGGCCTTTCCAGGCGCGCGTGGCGAGAGGCTGTGCAACCAGCGGTGCAAGGTGGCAAGCAACGCTGACAAGATCGCCATCATGGCGAACGGTGGCGTCCCTGAAGGTCCTTTTCTGCACTGTTTGGGCGATGCAGACAGGCATTTAATGCCCTTGTCCCCTGCCGTCAGGGTTAGGTAGGATACACCGTACAGGTAGTTGTACCAATCGCAACACCTTTTTCCGTTTTTACCCTTGTCTGCGTTGCCACCTGTCGGTGACCCCTTTAGCATATAAAAGGAGGCCCACGTGCAACGTGGAGGAGGTTGGGAAGGTTGGAAGGTTCAGCTCAGTTCGAAGGTAGAAAAACACTCAAGATCGGTCTCGTTAGCGGCGATAGTGCATTGTAGCACTCAGCGCTTCTGAGCAAGAACACAATACATTGAATCAGGCAGCAGTAGGAGTGTTATCTCTCCGAAGAGCTCCGAAGCTGGGTAAACTTCTCGTGTGCTTCGCCTCGATCCGCTCTTCGTGCGATCTCCGCCCTCCACCGAACCGAAAGGGGCACGGTCCGCCGGTCCCATAGGTGTTCGTGGATCAGTTTCCCCGACAATCATCTGTCTTTTTATTAATTTAAAGCAATCATCAGCCTACTATCATTATTTTTGGATCCATCCACTGGTTGTTACCATCACTCTAAATTTCTGCATGCTCTCCTTACATAATCTCACCATATTTTTTCGTATGCATGTCAGATATTGTACACAGTCATGCTGAACATGTAGAGAAAAGAAGAAGAGTTTTGCACGGCAATACAATGTCATGCAGACATCGCTCCATGGTGGGTTCAATGGCAAACCCTCCCTGCCCCTCTGCAGATTGTAATCCAGAGGAAGGTATCTGTTCTGAGGCGGATTTAGACGCCGCTGACCACTCCTATTTACCCCCCAAGGTGTTTGCTCTAACTTGGCATGATGATGTTAGTCATATCATGCATATGTTGCCTTGCAGTGCCTACTTTTGACATCATATATGTCATCTGCTTAGTTTAGACATGTTCTGTAATGCCACCTATTTAGTTTCTATATCATATATGGGAATTATGCAGTCTCGTGTCTTTTAGCCAGCCATAATATATGTGAAATGTGCAATGCCATCCTGTTTAACCAGGCATCGTATATTTGAATGATATCTTGCCCATCCTTTTCTTCATTACATTTCCATTTGTCGACAATGTTTGTACATTAAACTACTCTTCCTGTGAATTAGCCATTTGGGTGGGAGATGGAAAAATCTGGAGTGAAAACAAGGCCTTCAGAGCAGACAGTGCTACCTGTCGAAGTAGATCTCTTGTTGGGTCCCGATAGCTCCTCAGAGATGGATTCATAGACAGATGACAGTCCTATTCCCCCATTGAGGTGTATGCTCTAACTTGGCACGGTCATCTGCTCATATCATGCATATGGTGTCTTGCATTGCATAGTTTAGACATCATATACACAATACTCAACACCATGTTCTTAGTTCAGACATCATATCGAATGCCCTCTGTTTAGCATATAAATCACATATGTGAATTAAATGATGCGATCCTGATTACTTAGATAACATGTAGGTGAATTATGTCATGCGATCCTGTTTAGTTATTCATCATATCTTTGAATTATGTTATGCTATGCTATCCAGTTTAGATAGACGTCATATATGTGAAATTATGTCATGCTACCCGTTTTAGTTAAACAATATACATGTCAACTATTTAATGCCCTCTTTTTTCCACACTATCTATTGCATCTGTCTCTCATACAATGTCTGTACATTCAACTATGTTTCCTGTTTTTCAGCCATTTGAATTGGAGCGGGTGATGCCAGTATCTAGCGGACTAAAAATACGGTCTTCAAATAAAACAGTGCTACCTCTTGGTGGAGATAGCACCCCGGTTGTACATGCACAAGAACCAGCCCTACCACACATAACCCAAACTCTCGCAGATTGTACCCCTACTGCGATGGACAAAGAACCAGCTTCACCCAATCTAACCCCAACCCCAGTCGATAGTAACCCAGTTCCTGTTGACACAGCACCATCTCCACCACAGAGCTCCCAAACAAGAGCAGTTAGTAAGGCAGCTCCAGTGCCCAAAGGGCCAGTACTATCACGGCGAACCCCAACTCCACTAGTTAGTACGCCTATTCCTGTGGAGGAAGCACAACCAACTAGTCATAGTTTAGCATCTATTGCATTTCATGTTGTTAAATCGTATGTGCGTATCTTCCCATCTTGGAAATTGTCGGATTTCGGGTTCCGGCAGACCCTCTAGATTCGAACACTGGGGTGCGCACGGAGATTTCGCCCTCTACCTACCTGCACCTCACCGCCTCGCTAGGATCTAAGCTATGAAAGGAACAACACAAGAGACACAAGGTTTATCCTAGTTCGGGCCACCATTGTGGTGTAATACCCTACTCTAGTTTGTGGTGTGGTGGATTGCCTCTTGGGCTGATGATGAACAATACAAGGAAGAACAGCCTCGCGAGGGTCTGTTCTTGGCTGGTACGATGAACTGCTCGAGGGAGTTCAGTTGCTCTTTCTCTGCTGGTTTCTAGATGATGATCTCCCTCTTCTACCTTGTGGGTGGCTAGTCCTATTTATAGGCAAAGGCCCTGGGCCTCTTCCCAAAAATTGAGCAGGAAGGGCGCCAACAATTGGCCATTTTGAAGGGGAACATCTAGTACACTTATCCTGACTAAAGTTGGTCCTCGCCTGCCAAAGGCTCTGGTGGTGACGCCGGCTTGGGCTCCACAATGACCTCCTTCCTGCCGTTGCGACAGTCTTGGTCTTGTTGCACCGAAACGGATGCCTTTGCTTGATGCTCTCGCCTACGCTTGCCCCCTTTGCACAAAAGAGGAAAGGAGGACACTGTGCGGGCTGGCGCCCGCCTGGCGCCCATGGTCGTCATGGCTTACGTCATGGGCACCTCGTGGGGTACCCCACCTTGATCTCTCCGCCTCCTCGCGAGCCAGCCTGACGAGGCCGTGCCTGAGGAAGCCCCCTGTCGTCCTCCCCGCGAGGCTTGGCCCCTCGCGAGGGTCTTGAGCTCATGCTGATGAAGATGGGCCGTGCTGGGCCGCCCCTTGAGCCATGCCGCAGGCCGCAGGCAGGCAAGTCTGGGGACCCCCGTTCCCAGAACACCGACAGAAATATTATACTGAAGATGAAGGAAAATGCCAGTTGCAGGTGTTTGTCCAGGAGTTATGTGTAAGTAATGTTATTCATGGCAATTACTTTGCTTCGTCCCATACATCCTACCTCCATCATGGTTATAATACAGCAAATTTTCCCATTTTTCTCTATAGAGAAGGACCGGTTTGGAAACTCAGGATGAGCTAACCTGTGCTAATACCTCTGCTATCTTCAAGAATGCTAGGTGGCAGTATTGGAATTACCTAAAGAAAACGTACTTCACCGGCAAAGAAACTCATCAAATTCCCTTACATTCTCCTGAGACACATTTACTGGACGATGACTGGGAACGCCTTGTTATGTACTGGTCCTGAACCAAGAATGTGGTAAGGTCTATGAGCTCATGTTCTATTTTTAAGTATTATATTCTTGCGTCTTACTGTACTCTGTTCATGTAGAACAAGTGCCTAAACCTCAAGAACAACTGTTCTAATTTAAGATTCCATTGCTATCATAGTTCAAAAAAGCGCTAGGCGTTAATTGTGCGTTTTGCCACCGCCTTGCGCTTTACTGACCAAAGCGCATGCTTATGCGCAGTTATGCACAGATTAAGCGTAGTTATGCGCAATGCGTTTTTCCAACGCCTAGAGCCTAGGCGCGCTTAAGCGCTCGCTTAGGGGCACCTTTTTTAACTATGATTGCTTTGCTCTTGTATCACTGTATTTACTCATACAAACTTATTTATAAATTGAAGGATCCAATCGAAACTCCAATGGCACAGCAGGTATGTTCACGCATGTTTCTTTAACAGGTTTGCTCTTATCAATAACTCTTTTGATTTCAATTTCAATTGTGTATACAGTTGAATTTCATATCATGCACATTACTAGCATCACAACAGAGCCAATAGTGTTGTTGTACATGTAGACCCGTGGTACCCATCTGAAATCTTGTTGTGACGTGTAGTTTCCCACGCTTTGTATTCTTTCGCTGCTGCTTTGTCTTGAACTGATATGATTTGAACCGTGTCTCTATTTTATTTTGATTTGGCAAGACAATGCAGTGACCATAGGACATAGATATATGTTTGTTTGATGATTTTATTATGTACTAGTACTTGGCAATAGAAGACTTGGTAGTTTAATCATGTCCACCTTACTAATGAACTGGTTCACCGAAATGAGTTTCATATACTAGTACATGCTAAACTTGTTATGTGTCTGCTTGTTTCTTCTTTTAGAATGCTGACAGAATATTGGGGAAAAGTGCCTTATTAAGCAATGGTAAAGGAAGTAATGCAGATAAGGTTCAGGACAGTGACACATCCTTGTTGGTCTCCAACAAAGCTGATAAAACATCTAAGGAAGACTATCTTGAAGACAGCGAGACGACCCCAAAGTCCTGTCTTGGTTTAGTGTTTGAGTTACTGGCCACTACCGCTTGCACAAGCTATTCAAACTCACTGTCTGAATCAGTTCGGTTTATTGAGTCTCAACTACAAGCTGAAAGACATCGATCAGTTGTGCTGCGACAAGAAGTGGAAGGACTGCGGAAGTCACTGGAGCATTCAGATGCATACTTTCTGGTGCAACAACAAGCGTTGGAGGATTTTAGCGCCAAACAGGACAAAGCTAATCAGCTTGCTAAGCTTATTGACAGCATGGTGGATACCCAGGATAACATTTCTTGAGCTCTTCTAAAGTTGTTTCAGTTATGCTCTTGTTTTGCTACCGCGTTTATTTGCACTGTTGGCCAATTTTGATGGCGAGTGTATGTAATGTGCTGCTTTGTTCCCTATATTTGCACTGGTGGCGAAATTTGATGCCCAGTGGATGTAATATGTGTAATAGTGGTAATAGGCTAGCATTAATTGCTTGCTTATTTATTTCCTTATTGTCTTGTTTATTTGTTTGCTTGTAGTCACTACAGTTCTTTTTCTGTGTTTTTCTAGTGGCCACAATAGCCTATGTTTGGTAACTAGGCCAAAATAATCATGGCAACACACGGACTGCTGTAACCATGGGCCTCCTGCAGGCTGTATGATCCATGGGCCTTCTTCCGGCCGTAGGATCCATTGGCCTTCTATACGGGTTGTAGGATCCATTGGCCTTCTATACGGGCCTTAGGGTCCATGGGCCTTCTACGGGTCGTAGGGTGCATGGGCCTTCTATGAGCCGTACGATCCATGGGCCTTCTACGGGCCGTAGATCCATGGGCCTCATATGGGCCATAGATCCATGGGCCTTCTACGGGGCGTAGCATCATTTCGCCAATCATGGGCCGTACTATCCATGGACCATAACGGGTCGTTAATAGACCGTATTTGATAACTCTATGAAAACAGCCCAATGGGTTTTTTTACATGAAAACGGCCCAACATATTAACGATCCGCAAATGGGCTGACTGTAACGACGGGCTGAATTTGGCCCACAAGCAGAAAATGACAGTAACGAGCCGTATGTAACCGAATGCTGCAAATGAGCCCAAGAATCAATGGGCCTTGAGAAGGCCGAAAGATAACTTGGGATGGAAACGGCCCAATAGAATAACGGGCCGTTAATGGGTATAAAGTGATACATTGTTCATTACGGGCCAGTTTCACCACGGGCCGTTAATGGGCCAAGAGTTACAAAGGGCCTCATATGGGCCGAAAGAAGTCATGGGCCACACATGAGCCGGAAGTTAAAACGGGCTGGAATCATATTGGACGGCCCAGATGACGCTACTGGGCCTAATTCGAATAGGGCGTAACGGGCCCTGGGTTAGCGGGTTGTAAATGGGCTATATGCGAACAGGCCGTTAACAGGCTTTTCATGGGCCGGCCCGCCACCTTTTGAACAAGTCAAACGGGTCGGCCTTTTCATAGGAATGGGCCTCTGTTGGGCCGTGCCACGTGTCGCCGTATCATAGGCGCCTTCGGTCCAATGAGCGGATGACATCTGTCCCAACGGTGAGCCGACATGTGTTCCCTCCAGCCAATGATGATTTTACACGTGGAAAATCCCCATTGGTCGGGGTTGTTAATGGGTTATCGGATCCAAAACCCGACCCGATAGCTTAACGGTGTTCCTTTATGGTGGATGCCACATGTCAGTCACCCTTGACGAAAGCACTTCTGTGACGCGCGATTTATCGTCATGGAAGTGGACACTTCTGTGATGATAATTTTGGTAATGTCATGGAACACTTCTACGACAGCACAGGTATGACTATCTTGATTCTGTCATAAAATCGTCATGGATGTACATGCATGACAAAAAACACGACCTACTGTGACAAACACGTATCATCACGGAAGTGTATTTTTTTGTAGTGTCAGCTGAGGAAGTCGTGTAAAAAACTGGGAGTGGTACGCAGACTTTGCGGAATAGCAACCATCAGCAGTTAGGTTCCATTTGATGTCGTCTCTTTCATTTCTTAGCTAAACATTTTGTAGCATCTCCCAGAGAAATATAAATTGGTCAATGTCCTCAGTAGAGACAACTCGTTGTTGCCCCTTCATCCATCTTCCTGCAGTAAGAGCCTGTTTGACAGTAAAGGTTTTCCGGCGCACTAGGCGAAACAAACTTGGGGTCATCTCTTTGGGGCATGGCCCAACAGCCATTTTCCACTCCAAAAATGGGGAATGGAACCATCGTCCAGGGTGATTAGGGTTCAAGCAGTAAAAGGTTGCCTATCAGTCTTGTCACATGGAAGAGCAATCCCTTTCCAGGGTTTATCCCGCTTGCCATTCATTCCACAACCATCTTAGCCGCGGAGATCTTCCAAAGCTTCCAATGTCCTTTTTGCCCAGGCCACCATTTTGTTTTGGGATACACACAACTCTCCAGTTTACCAAGCATTTCCCCCCATTTCCTTCTTCATCCGCGTTCCACGAGAAGTTTATTTTCATCTCATTAAGCCTCTTCTCGGCCCAGACACTTGCAGTAAAAATTGTCAAAAAATATGTCGACATGGCAGTGATCACTGAGTTGACTAGCAGAAGTCACCCTGGCCTTGTGATTAGCTTACCTTTCCATGGATTTAACCTTGCCAAAGCTTTGTCAAGAAATGGCTGAATTTCCACTCTATGTAGCTTCCTTATGCTCAGGCCAAGGTGCTTGCATGGTAGAGCGGCAATGTTTCCTCCAAAAGCGTCCAGAACCTCCTCTAGGTTAATTCCTTCACATCTGATAGGGTAAGCAGTGCACTTGTTGATATTCACCTTCAGCCCTGACACCTCTCCAAAACAATGCATTATATCATTTATGGCCTTGATCTCATTTTTATTGGGTTGACAAAGACTGCGGCATCATCCGCATAGAAAATTACTCTAATCCTAGCCGCTTTTGTGGTGGGCGGGGTTAGAATCCCCCTTTGTGTTGACATGTCAAGCAGTCTTTGTAGAGGTTCCATTGCCAAGATAAATAGCATCGGGGATAAGGGGTCCCCCTGCCTCAAACCTTTCATGTGTTAGAAGGGCTTCCCCGGGATGCCGTTCAGAAGGACTCATGAAATTGAAGACGCTAAAATCAGCGAGACCAAATCACACCATCTTTGTCTGAAGCCAAAGGCCTTCATTACCTTTAGTATGTATGGTCAGCCAAAGGAATCGAACACTTTTGCAAAGTCTAGCTTCAAGAAAGAGGATTTTCTTCTTATGGGCCTCTTTAATGACATTGTTTACATACATGAAGTTGTCTTGAATGCACCTCTTTTGTATGAACGCACTTTGGCTCGGGCAGACGAGATCTTTTAGATGTGGAGCCAACATGTTTGCCAAAACTTTGCAAAGGATTTTCCCATGTTGTGCATTAAACTTATAGGATCTGAAATCACTTGGCACACTAGAGCCCTGCTTTTGGGGGATCAAGACCAGGTTGGCAGTATTAACAAGATGCCAACATTTTCCCCTAAGCTGGTGCATCTGACAGAGTGCTCGCCAAAGGTCTTCTTTTATGATATCCCAACAACTTCTGTAAAAAGCACCAATGTACCGGTCTGGCCCAGGAGCCTTCTCGGCATGACATGCAAAAACAACCTCTTTTATCTCTTCTAGCGAGAAGGCCTCATCAAGAGCATGTAGATCAAGGCGAGGCAACTGCAATATGTCCAAATTCAGATTCTAGTAGGTCTCTAGGGGTGCACACCAGTGATACGTCTCCAACGTATCTACTTTTCCAAACACTTTTGCCCTTGTTTTGGACTCTAACTTGCATGATTTGAAAGAAACTAACCCGGACTGACGTTGTTTTCAGCAGAACTGCCATGGTGTTGTTTATTGTGCAGAAAACAAAAGTTCTCGGAATGACCTGAAAATCCACGGAGATAACTTTTGGAAAATATAAAAAATACTGGCGAAAGAATCAAGGCCAGGGGCCCACACCCTGTCCACGAGGGTGGGGGCGCGCCCCCTCCCCCTGGGCGTGCCCCCTGTCTCGTGGGCCCCCTGCTGCTCCATCGACCTCAACTCCAACTCTATATATTTCGTTTCGCGGAGAAAAAATCAGAGAGAAAGTTTCATCGCGTTTTACGATACGGAGCCACCGCCAAGCCCTAATCTCTCTCGGGAGGGCTAGTCTGGAGTCCGTTCGGGGCTCCGGAGAGGGGGATTCGTCATCGTCGTCATCATCAACCACCCTCCATCACCAATTTCATGATGCTCACCGCCGTTCGTGTGTAATTCCATCGTAGGCTTGCTGGACGGTGATGGGTTGGATGAGATTTACCATGTAATCAAGTTAGTTTTGTTAGGGTTTGATCCCTAGTATCCACTATGTTCTGAGGTTGATGTTTCTATGAACTTGCTATGCTTAATGCTTGTCACTAGGGCCCGAGTGCCATGATTTCAGATCTGAACCTATTATGTTTTCATGAATATATGTGAGTTCTTGATCCTATCTTGCAAGTCTATAGTCACCTATTATGTGTTATGATCCAACAACCCCGAAGTGACAATAATCAGGATACTTCTCGGTGATGACCGTAGTTTGAGGAGTTCATGTATTCACTATGTGTTAATTCTTTGGTCTGGTACTCTATTAAAAGGAGGCCTTAATATCCCTTAGTTTCCATTAGGACCCCGCTGCCACGGAAGGGTAGGACAAAAGATGTCATGCAAGTTCTTTTCCATAAGCACGTATGACTATATTCGGAATACATGCCTACATTATATTAATGAACTGGAGCTAGTTATGTGTCACCCTATGTTATAACTATTACATGAGGAATCACATCCGACATATTTATCCATCATTGATCCAATGCCTATGAGCTTTTCACATATTTTTCTTTGCTTATTTACTTTTTCGTTGTTGCTGTTACAATCATTACAAAACTGCTATCGTTACTTTTATCACTGTTACCATTACTATCATACTACTTTGCTACTAAATACTTTGCTGCAGATACTAAGTTATCGAGGTGTGGTTGAATTGACAACTCAACTGCTAATACTTAAGAATATTCTTTGGCTCCCCTTGTGTCGAATCAATAAATTTGGGTTGAATACTCTAACCTCGAAAACTGTTGTGATCCCCTATACTTGTGGGTTATCAAGACTATTTTCTGGCGCCGTTGCCGGGGAGCATGGCTCTATTCTTTGAGTCACTTGGGATTTATATCTGCTGATCACTATGAGGAACTTGAAAGACGAAAGAACTAAGATTTTTCCCTCAAATACGAGGGGCGGTAGGGAACTGCCATCTAGCTCTGCACTAGATTCTCCTTCTGTTTTGAGTAAGCTTGCGACCTAAACCTGCTCCTGCTATGAATTCTGAAATTATTGATGATAGTGATGATGAAGGTTCTCCCCCTAAGTATGAATTGCCTGTTGTTCCTGAGGGTTATGTTATGGATGAAAAAACTGATAGAGATCTTTTTGCTTGCAATGATAGATCTGATCTTAAGAAGTTACTAGCTAAACTTAAACAGAAAACTCTGAATGCTAGAATGAAATATGACCCTGCTTTTGCTACTTCACCTATCTTTGTTACTGATAAGGATTATGAATTCTCTGTTGATCTTGAGATAATTACTTTGGTTGAATCTGATCCTTTTTATGGCAATGAATCTGAAATTGTTGTGGCACACCTTACTAAGTTAAATGATATAGCCACCCTGTTCACTAATAGTGAGAAATCTCGCTATTATTATATCCTTAAGATATTTCCATTCTCATTAAAGGGTGATGCTAAAACTTGGTTTAATTCTCTGGATCATGGTTGTGTGCGTAGTCCCCAGGACATGATTTATTACTTCTCTGCTAAATATTCCCTGCTCATAAGAAACAAGCTGTCTTGCGGGAAATATATAATTTTATGCAAATCAAAGAAGAGAGTCTCCCACAAGCTTGGGGGAGGCTTCGCCGATTACTTAATGCTTTGCCTGATCATCCTCTTAAGAAAAATGAAATACTTGATATCTTTATAATGGACTAACTGATGCTTCCAAGGACCACTTGGATAGTTGTGCTGGTTGTGTTTTCAGGGAAAGAACAGTCGACCAAGCTGAATTGTTATTGAATAATATGTTGACTAATGAAAATAATTGGACTCTTCCTGAGCCAATTCCTGAGCCAATTGAGCCAACTCCTGAGCCTATTCCTAAACCAACTCTGAAGAAGAAGGGTGTTCTATTTCTCAGTCCCGAAGATATGCAAGAGGCAAAGAAATCAATGAAAGAAAAAGGTATTAAAGCTGAAGATGTTAAGAATTTACCTCCTATTGAAGAAATACTTGTTCTTAATATACCGCCTGTCGAAGAAACACATTGTCTTGATAACCCGACACTGGTAGTAAAGGTAAATTCCCTCTATAGATATGATAAAGTTGAAATCCCGTCTACTAAATTTCATAGCCAATGTTTGGATGAATTTGATGACTTTATGGCTATGCAAGAAAGTTTTAACGCTTATCTTGGTAGAGAATTAAAGAGTAATGCTTTCATGATAGGACGCTTGAGTGATTATATGGATAGAGTTAAATATGAACTTAAACTCATTAGCAAATATGCTTCTATGGTTACCACTCAAGTTGAGCAAGTACTTAAAGGTCAAAGTGGTTTGCTCGATGACTTAAATAATAAACATGATTTTTGCTGTTAGAGTGGCTACTAGAACTGGTAGAATGACTCAGGAACCTTTGTATCCTAAAGGCCACCCTAAGAGAATCGAGCAAGATTCTCAGAGAAATAATTTAGATGCACCCAGTCCTTCTAAAAAGAAGAAAAAGAAAAATGATAGGACTTTGCATGCTTCTAGTGAACCTGTTGTGGACACACCTGAGAATCCCAATGATATTTCTATTTCCGATGCTGAAACACAAAATGGTGATGAACATGAACCTAGTGATAATGTTAATGATAATGTTCATGTTGATGCTCAACCTAGCAATAATAATGATGTAGAGATTAAACCTGCTATTGATCTTGATAACCCACAATCAAAGAATCAACGTTATGATAAAAGAGATTTTGTTGCTAGGAAGCACGGTAAAGAAAGAGAACCATGGGTTCAGAAACCCATGCCCTTTCCTCCTAAACCATCCAAGACAAAGGATGATGAGGATTTTGAGCGCTTTCCTGAAATGATTAGACCTATCTTCTTACGTATGCGCTTAGTTGATATGCTTGAAGTAAACCATTATGCTAAATACATGAAGGATATCATTACAAATAAAAGAAAGATACCGGAAGCTGAAATTTCCACCATGCTTGCTAATTATACTTTTAAGGGTGGAATACCAAAGAAACTTGGAGATACAGTAGTACCAACTATACCATGCTCCATTAAAAGAAATTATGTTAAAACTGCTTTATGTGACCTTGGAGTCGGTGTTAGTGGTATGCCTCTCTCTTTATATCATAGACTTGAATTGAATAAGTTGACACCTACTGAAATATCTTTGCAAATGGCCGATAAATCAACTGCTATACCTATTGGTATTTGTGAGGATGTGCCTGTTGTGGTTGCAAATGTCACTATCTTAACGAACTTTGTTATTCTTGATATTCCCGAGGACGATAGTATGTCGATTATCCTTGGTAGACCCTTTTTGAATACTGCAGGGGCTGTTATTGATTGCAACAAAGGCAACGTCACTTTTCATGTTAATGGTAATGAGCATACGGTACACTTTCCGAGGAAACAACCTCAAGTTCATAGCATCAATTCTATTGGAAAAATTGCAACTATCATTATTGGAGGTTTTTAATTTCCTCTTCCTACAAGAAAAAATATGATATTCTTATTGTTGGGGATGTTCATATCCCTGTTGAGGTAACCTAGTGTTATTCGAAATTTCTTCGGTTTCATGTTATTCGGAATGAGTTTGTTAACAAGACTTGATCAACCTTGTTAGTGGATTCCTTTTGATGATCATGAGATGGATGAAACTAGAAGGCACAACCTTCTGTACTCTCTTTTTACTTTCTGTTATTTAGAATAAATAAAGCAAAAATAGTATTATCTGTCTGTTTTCTGAACTATCAATGCAATAAAAAATATCCTGAAAATAAAAGTGCTCCAAATGCCCTGCAAATTTAGTATGATTTTTTATGGAATATTTGAGGATTTTAGGCACTGAGAAGACAACAGGGGGCAAGCACCTGGCCACGAGGGTCCAGGGCGTGCCCACTCTCCCCAGGCACGCCCCCTGCCTCGTGGGCCCATGGTGGCCCCCTTCACTTATTCCTGCACCCACACTCTCCATCTTCCTCCCAAAAAAGTCCCCATCCAGCTCAAGCACGAGTTCTAGCTCATTTACTGCGATTTTCGATCTCCTTGCTCAAAGCTCCATTCATAAAACTGCTTTGGGAGATTGTTGCTTGGTATGTGACTCCATTGGTCCAATTAGTTTTTGTTCTAGTGCTTTATTCATTGAAAAATTTTGCTACCTAGGTGACCCTGTTCTTGAGCTTGCATGTCAAATTTATGAGGTCCCAAGTAATTTTAATGCATGATATAGGCTCTAGGCACTTGTGGGAGTAGTTGCTATCAATCTTGTTTAGTTTGATTCACTTTTATTTTGAAGTTACTAAAAATTTCAGAAATTTTTTAGAGGAAGAAATATGTCCAGGAAAATGTACCAAGCTGGTTCCTCAACAAAGAGAGGACCCAGGCGTGCTATGCGTGAGCAAGACGATGAACCACCAAGGGAAGCTGAGGTGCGGTCTTGTGAATGGCCATCGGAAGAGTTTATGGTCAATGTAGGCATCAAGGATGAATTTGACGCATATGTGCGTAATGCCGATCTTGAGGACTTCATGCAAGATAAGTGTCCTCAATACTACCAATTGACTGATTCATTCGTGAGAAGATTTAAATTTACATCTTCGCGTAATTCTCAGAATGTCCTGTTTGATATTTATGATCAATCTTATACCATGGACCTAGAAGATTTTACAACTGCTTGCAAACTCCCACAATGAGGCAATGTTAATGAACCCCACAAATCTGAATATAAAGACTTTCTTGCTAGTATCACCGTGGGAGAATCTAGGGATATAGCACAGGCTACCATAGGGAGCATTCATTTTCCTGCTATGCATTATTTTGCTCTCTTCATTGGTAGATGCATTAATGGTAAGGATGAAGCATGTCACATGTGTGTCCCTGATCTTTGTGTTCTTAAGAGTGCTATATTAGGTAATAAAGATTACAACTTGGGAGCGATTGGTGCACGTAGGTTGCATAATAATGGTTTAGTTGGAGATTTATTTGGAGGGATTTATGCGACCTATGTTGCTAATTATCTTGGTATACCCCCACGTGAGGGTGATATGGAGTTGCCTCCCGCTTATTTAGATTATGACGCGATGGTCAGACAACGTTTTCTTTTGAGGAATGAACAATTCCTCCATTATCGACTAATCTTTGACAGACGTCACGCTATCCATGTTACTCTCCCTGCTCCTTCCCTTTTTGATTACAAGGCAAAAAGAAGATATGTCGTAACCAGGGAGGAGGCAACCGAACAGGAGAGGGGAGCGGAGGCAGCTCGCCAACAGCCGCAGCTCAGGAGGCATTGGCTGCTACATCTCAGTACGACCCCAATTATTTCGGATATCAGCCAGGCTATCTTTGGCATTAGACCAACTTAGGCCAAAAGTCTAAGCTTGGGGGAGTACGTATTTCTCACCGACTTTACATTCATCTTCACACATTATTCTAGTTGTCGGTGCTCATACACTTTCATTGTATTATCCATGCTAGTTTAATTTATTTATTTTTCTAGTTTTCTTCTTGTGAGTTTGATAAACTTCAAGAAAAATCAAAAAAATAGTTAGTCTAATTTCCATGCTTGTAGTAGTAATTAAAATGAAAACCAAAAAGATTTCGCGTTCTTCTGTTTACTTGTTGGGAGCTTTCCCATGTAAATAGTTTTATTTCTTTTCTTTCCTTTGGGGTTCAAGAGTAGAAGACCATAATGAAAACTTTTAGTGGCTCTCATATGCATGATTGTTGATTTAATTTAGAGCCCATATTACCTTGTATTCTCCCTTGAATTGAATGCTTGCAGATTCTAGCTTAGTCCAATGCACGTGCACTATTATTATTATACACACCATTCGGTCATGCAAGTGAAAGGCAATAATGACGATATATGATGGACTGATTGAGATTAGAGAAGCTGGTATGAACTCGACCTCTCTTGTTTTTGTAAATATGATGAGTTCATCGTTCCTGATTCAGCCTATTATGAATAAACATGTTTGCAATGACAATTAGAGATTACAGTTGCTTATGCCATGCTTAATTAGCTAGGAGCTTATAATGGTTTACCTTGCATGCCAACATGCTATTAAAATGGTTGTGATGTGGTATGATAGGGTGGTATCCTCCTTTTAATGATTCGAGTGACTTGAATTGGCACATGTTCACGCATGTAGTTGAAACAAATCAACATAGCCTTCATGATATTTATGTTCATGGTGGATTATATCCTACTCATGCTTCCACTCAGTGTTGATTAATTTTAATGCATGTTCATGACTGTTGTCGCTCTCTCAGTTGGTCGCTTCCCAGTCTTTTGCTAGCCTTCACCTGTACTAAGCGGGAATACTGCTTGTGCATCCAAATTCCATAAACCCCAAAGTTATTCCATATGAGTCCACCATACCTTCCTATATGCGGTATTTACCTGCCGTTCCAAGTAAATTTGTATGTGGCAAACTCCAAACCTTCAAATGAAATTCTGTCTTGTATGCCTGAGCAGCTCATGTTTCAACTAGGGTTGTCTGTATCTTCCATGGTAGGTGGGTTATTCTCAAGAGGAGTGGACTCCGCTCCTCATTCACGAGAAAATGGCTGGTAACCGGGATACCCAGTCCCATGATCAAAAAGATCAAAGCAAATCGAAATAATTAAATAAAACTCCCCCAGGGTTGTTGCTAGTTGGAGGCACTTGTTGTTTCGAGCAAGCCATGGATTGATGCTTGTTGGTGGTGGGGGAATATAAACTTTTACCATTCTATTTGGGAACCGCCTATAATGTATGTAGCATGAAAGATATCGAGATCTCATAGTTGTTGCATTGACAGTGAGAGTATACCGCTCAAAATGTTATTCATCTCTATTTTAAATCGAGCTCTGGCACCTCTACAAATCCCTGATTCCCTCTGCGAAGGGCCTATCTATTTACTTTTATGTTGAGTCATCACCCTCTTATTAAAAAGCACCCGCTGGAGAGCATACTGTCATTTGCATGCATTACTATTAGTTTATATTGGGTATGACTTGACTGGATCTCTTTTACCATGAATTACAATGTTTAGTCAGTCCTTGATCTTTAAAGGTGTTCTGCATTTATGTTTTGCGGTCTCAGAAAGGGCTAGCGATATACCATCTTGTTATATCATATTATGATTGTTTTGAGAAAGTGTTGTCATCCGAGATTTATTATTATTGCTCGCTAGTTGATTATGCCATTGATATGAGTAAATATGAGACCTAAGTGTTATTGTGAATATGGTTAGTTCATAATCTTTACTGAAAACTTGAATGCTGGCTTTACATATTTACAACAACAAGAGCAAATAGAGTTTGTAAAAGTTTTTCTTTATCACTTTCAGTTTATCAACTGAATTGCTTGAGGACAAGCAAAGGTTTAAGCTTGGGGAGTTGATACGTCTCCAACGTATCTACTTTTCCAAACACTTTTGCCCTTGTTTTGGACTCTAACTTGCATGATTTGAATGAAACTAACACGGACTGACGTTGTTTTCAGCAGAACTACCATGGTGTTGTTTATTGTGCAGAAAACAAAAGTTCTCAGAATGACCTGAAAATCCACGGAGATAACTTTTGGAAAATATAAAAATACTGGCAAAAGAATCAAGGCCAGGGGGACCACACCCTGTCCATGAGGGTGGGGGCGCGCCCCCTCCCCCTAGGCGCGCCCCCTGTCTCGTGGGCCCCCTGCTGCTTCTCCGACCTCAACTCCAACTCTATATATTTTGTTTCACGGAGAAAAAGTCAGAGAGAAAGTTTCATCGCGTTTTACAATACAGAGCCGCCGCCAAGCCCTAATCTCTCTCGGGAGGGCTGATCTGGAGTCCGTTCGGGGCTCTGGAGAGGGGGATTCGTCGCCGTCGTCATCATTAACCATCCTCCATCACCAATTTCATGATGCTCACCGCCGTGCGTGAGTAATTCCATCGTAGGCTTGCTAGACGGTGATGGGTTGGATGAGATTTACCATGTAATCAAGTTAGTTTTGTTAGGGTTTGATCCCTAGTATCCACTATGTTCTGAGATTGATGTTGCTATGACTTTGCTATGCTTAATGCTTGTCACTAGGGCCTGAGTGCCATGATTTCAGATCTGAACCTATTATGTTTTCATGAATATATGTGAGTTCTTGATCCTATCTCGCAAGTCTATAGTCACCTATTATGTGTTATGATCCGACAACCCCGAAGTGACAATAATCGGGATACTTCTCGGTGATGACCGTAGTTTGAGGAGTTCATGTATTAACTATGTGTTAATGCTTTGGTCCGGTACTCTATTAAAAGGGGGCCTTAATATCCCTTAGTTTCCATTAGGACCCCGCTGCCACGGGAGGGTAGGACAAAAGATGTCATGCAAGTTCTTTTCCATAAGCACGTATGACTATATTCGAAATACATGCCTACATTACATTGATGAACTGGAGCTAGTTCTGTGTCACCCTATGTTATAACTATTACATGAGGAATCGCATCTGACATAATTATCCATCGATGATCCAATGCCTACAAGCTTTTCACATATTGTGCTTTGCTTATTTACTTTTATGTTGCTGTTACAATCATTACAAAACTGCTATCATTACTTTTATCACTGTTACCATTACTATCATACTACTTTGCTACTAAATACTTTGTTGTAGATACTAAGTTATCCAGGTGTGGTTGAATTGACAACTCAACTACTAATACTTGAGAATATTCTTTGGCTCCCCTTGTGTCGAATCAATAAATTTGGGTTGAATACTCTACCCTCGAAAACTGTTGTGATCCCCTATACTTGTGGGTTATCAACTAGTAAGGTGAAATGATCAAACAAAACTAGCTACTTTTGCTCATGGTTTGTTGTATCTCCAACATGTCCGAATAAGGAGGCTATGTGGTTTTTCCGACGTCTCTCGTTGGCTCACTGGTGGAACAACTTTGTGTTTGCATATCCATCTCTCATGCCTGGCAATTTGGACCTCTGCCTCCACATCATTCTATCAATTGCAGCAAAACCCAGTAGTTTAGCTTTGAGAAGCTTCCTTAAAGTTCGCTCTCCATCAGTCAAGTTCCTTTCCTCTTGGGCCAGATCCAGGTTGAAAATCACATCATTTGCAATAGCTTCTTGGACCCTTCTCTCTGCCACTCTTTCCTTGTTCCATTTTCTCAAGGCTTGTGCAGTCCAAGAGAGCTTGGTGTGTATTCGTCGAATCGTGTCGGTTGTGGTAACTAGCTTGTTCCAAGTGTTGGCAACAACCTCTCAAAAACCCTCCATCTTTATCCAAAATATCTCGAAATGGAAGCCTCTGAATGGTTTGAGGTCCATTTTTGTTAACAGCATGGGGCAATGGTCGGACACACTCGTGGAAGTTGGGTTCACCTGATAGCTTGGGAAAAAGGTTTGCCACTCTTTTGTCATCATGATACGGTCAATTCTTGTGAGGGTATTGTTTGCTCTCTCTCTGGCCCACGTGAATCTTCTTCTCGTTAGACAGAATTCCCTAAGATCCAGGTCATCCAAAGCGCGTCTAAATTGCCCCAACATTCACAAATTCAGATTGTTATTGCTTTTGTCAGCAGCACTCTTTATCAAGTTAAAATCTCCACAGATTAACCATGCATATTGCACATGAGTTTTGATGTCTCTCAGATCCTGGAGGAATAGGATCTTCTCATGATCATCTTGAGGTCCATAGACGCATGTTACTAACTAGGAGGTGTTATCCGACTTGTCCCTAACATTTGCCATCACCGAATAACACCTAGAGGCTGAGGCAATTGACACACCAACCTAAACACATCAGATCTGAATAATCAGATCTGCGAGGACTGAAAACTCTCTAACCTCATGGCACCGCCAAAACAATGAGAGTAAATTTATTCTCACAAAATATGGTGATCACTAGAGGATGACAAAGAACATAACACTCCTTGAGATGTGAGGTCCCCCACCTCTCAGTGACAAGATGGCAGCCGGAGGCGAGGGGACCAAAAAATTCCTTGCGGCGGCGACGGCAGCATGCGCTTGGCCATATGTTGTTAGTACTTAACTGGGCCAATTAGGGTGTTTCCTAGCGTTTTGGGCTTATCATAGCAACCGACAACAACAGCCCTGGGTCCATTTACTAATTTCAATTGTTGGGCCATAATTAGCCACACGCTCCTGGATGCATAAATGGAAACCTGAAAAGTCTCAAGAAAAAAACGAAAACCTGAAGGAAATGGATCGATTGCTCATCAAACGCTCATCACATTCTCGATCATGGTTGTTGCTACTTCTTGAGCTTGTGTTGGTTTTTCCCGTGAAGCAGAAAGGGTGATGCAGCAAAGTAGAGATAAGTATTTCCCTCAATTTGAGAACCAAGATATCAATCCAGTAGGAGACAACTCACAAATCACCGAATACCTGCACAGACAATCAAACAACTTGCACCCAATGCGATAAAGGGGTTGTCAATCCCTTCACGGTTACTTGCAAAAGAGAGATCTGATAGAGATAGATAAACGATAAAGTAAATATTTTTGGTATTTTTGGTTTATAGATCAGAAAGTAAAAGATTGCAGAAATAGTAGATTGGAAACAAATATTGTAGATCGGAAACTTATATGATGGAAAATAGACCCGGGGGCCATAGGTTTCACTAGAGGCTTCTCTCAAGATAGCAAATAATACGGTGGGTGAACAAATTACTGCCGAGCAATTGATAGAAAAGCGCAAAGTTATGACGATATCTAAGGCAATGATCATGAATATAGGCATCACGTCCGTGTTAAGTAGACCGAAATGATTTTGCATCTACTACTATTACTCCACACATCGATCGACTCCTACCTGCATCTAGAGTATTAAGTTCATGAAGAATAGAGCAACACATTAAGTGCGATGACATGATTTAGAGGAATTAACTCAAGCAATATGATGAAAACCCCATCTTTTCATCCTCGATGGCAACAATACAATACGTGCCTTGCTGCCCCTACTGTCACTGGAAAAGGACACCGCAAGATTGAACCCAAACCTAAGAACTTCTCCCATTGCAAGAAAAACCAATCTAGTTGGCCAAACCAAACCGATAGTTCGAAGAGAATTACAAAGATATCAAATCATGCATAAAAGAACTTAGAGAAGATTCAAATAATATTCATAGATAAGTTGATCATAAATCCACAATTCATTGGATCTTGGCAAACACACGCAAAAAAGTATTACATCGAATAGATCTCCAAGAACATCAAGGAGAACATGGTATTGAGAATCAAAGACAGAGAAGAAGCCATCTAGCTACTTGCTATGGACCCGTAGGTCTGTGTTAAAGTACCCACGCTTCATCGGAAAGGCAATAGAGTTGATGTAGAAGCCCTCCGTGATCGAATCCCCCTCCGACAGGGTGCCGAAAAAGGTCCCTAGATGGGATCTCACGGGGGAAAGAAGGTTGCGGCGGTGGAAAAGTCTTTTCGTGGATGCCTCTGGTGGTTTGGGGATATTTGGGAATATATAGGCGAAAGAATTAGGTCAGGAGGGTCACGGGGGGCCCACAAGGGTGGGTGCACGCCCTACCCCCCTGGGCCCGCCCTCCGTCCTTGTGGCCACCTCGTGGCTCCTCCGACTTCATCTCCAAATCTCCTGGTTGTCTTTTAGTCCAAGAAAAATCATCGTGAAGGTTTCATTCCGTTTGGACTCCGTTTGGTATTCCTTTTCTGTAGAACTCAAAAACAAGGAAAAACAGGAACTAGCACTTGGCTCTAGGTTAATAGGTTAGTCCCAAAAATAATATAAAATAGCATATTAATTCATATAAACATCCAAAATAGATAATATAATATCATGGAATGATAAAAAATTATAGATACGTTGGAGACGTATCAAGCGTCCCCAAGCTTAATTCCTGCTCGTCCTCGGGTAGGTAAATAATAGAAACAGAATTTTCGATGTGGAATGATACCTAACATATTTATCCGTGTAATTTTCTTTATTGTGGCATGAATGTTCAGATCCATAAGATTCAAAGCAAAAGTTTAATATTGACATAAAAACAATAATACTTCAAGCATACTAACAAGGCAATTATGTCTTCTCAAAATATAATGGCCAAAGAAAGCTTATCCCTACAAAATCATATAGTCTGGCTATGCTCCATCTTCATCACACAAAATATTAAAATTATGCACAGCCCCGATGACAAGCCAAGCAATTGTTTCATACTTTTGATGTTCTCAAACTTTTTCAACTTTCACGCAATACATGAGCGTGAGCCATGGACATAGCACTATACGTGGAATAGAATATGATGGTTGTGGAGAAGACAAAAAGAGGGAGATAGTCTCACATCAACTAGGCGTATCAACGGGCTATGGAGATTCCCATCAATAGATATCAATGTGAGTGAGTAGGGATTGCCATGCAACGGATGCACTAGAGCTATAAGTTTATGAAAGCTCTAAAGAAAACTGAGTGGGTGTGCATCCAACTCGCTTGCTCACGAAGACCTAGGGCAATTTGAGGAAGCCCATCATTGTAATATACAAGCCAAGTTCTATAATGAAAAATTCCCACTAGTATATGAAAGTGACAATATAGGAGACTCTCTATCAGGAAGATTATGGTGCTACTTTGAAGCAAAAGTGTGGTAAAAGGATAGTAACATTGTCCCTTCTCTCTTTTCTCTAATTTTTTTATTTGGGCCTTTCTCATTTTTTTGGCCTCCTTTCCTCCTTTTTTTTATTTTTCATCCGGAGTCTCATCCCGACTTGTGGGGGAATCATAGTCTCCATCATCCTTTCCTCACAAGGGACAATGTTATAATAATGAAGATCATCACACTTTTATTTACTTACAACTCAAGAATTACAACTCGATACTTAGAACAAAATATGATTCTATATGAATGCCTCCGGCGGTGTACCGGGATGTGCAATGAATCAAGAGTGACATGTATGAAAGAATTATGAAGGGTGGCTTTTCCAAAAATACGATGTCAACTACAAGATCATGCAAAGCAATATGTAAATGATGATGCGTGTCATAATAAACGGGATGGTGGAAAGTTGCGTGGCAATATATCTCGGAATGGCTATGGAAATGCCATAATAGTTAGGTATGGTGACTATTTTGAAGAGGGTATATGGTGGGTGTATGGTACCGGTGAAAGTTGCACGGTACTAGAGAGGCTAGCAATGGTGGAAGGGTGAGAGTGCATATAATCCATGGACTCAACATTTCATAAAGAACTCACATACTTATTGCAAAAGTCTATTAGTTATCGAAACGAAGTACTACACGCATGCTCCTAGGGGGATAGATTGGTAGGAAAAGATCATCGCTCGTCCCCGACCGCCACTCATAAGGAAGACAATCAATAAATAAATCATACTCCGACTTCATCACATAACGGTTCACCATACGTTCATGCTATGGAAATCACAAACTTTAACACAAGTATTTCTCAAATTAATAATTACTCACTATCATGACTCTAATATCACCATCTTCATGTCTCAAAACAATCATAAGGAAACAAACTTCTCATAGTATTGAATGCACTTTATATGAAAGTTTTTATTATATCCCTCTTGGATGCCTATCATATTAGGACTAAATCTATAACGAAAGAAAATTACCATGCTGTTTAAAGACTCTCAAAATAATATAAGTGAAGCATGAGAGTTCATAAATTTTAATAAAATAAAACCACCGCCGTGCTCTAAAAAGATATAAGTGAAGCACTAGAGCAAAATTGCCTAGCTCAAAAGATATAAGTGAAGCACATAGAGTATTCTAATAAATCACGATTCTTGCGTGTCCCTCTCAAAAGGTGTGTACAGAAAGGATGATTGTGGCAAACTAAAAAGCAAAGACTCAAATCATACAAGACGCTCCAAGCAAAACACATATCATGTGGTGAATAAAAATATAGCCTCAAATAAAGTTACCGATAGACAAAGACGAAAGAGGGGATGCCTTCCGGGGCATCCCCAAGCATAGGCTCTTGGTGTGCCTTGAATATTACCTTGGGGTGCCTTGGGCATCCCCAAGCTTAGGCTCTTGCCACTCCTTATTCCATAGTCCATCAAATCCTTACCCAAAACTTGAAAACTTCACAACACAAAACTCAACAGAAAATCTCATAAGCTCCGTTAGTATAAGAAAATAAATCACCAGTTTTGGTACTGTTGTGAACTCATTCTTTATTTATATTGGTGTAATATCTACTCTATTCCAACTTTTTGATGGTTCATACCCCCCGACACTACCCATAGATTCATCAAAATAAGCAAACAACACAAAGAAAACAGAATCTGTCAAAAACAGAATAGTCTGTAGCAATCAGAGAACTTCAAATACTTCTGTAACTCCAAAAATTCTGAAAAATTAGGACAACTTGGGCAATTTTTATATAAATCTTGTGTAAAAATTCAGATCAAAAGCACGCTTGTGTGAATTATGGAAATTACTTTGATGGGCATAAAAGTTTCTGTTTTTCAGCAAGATCAAATCAACTATCACCATAAGCTATCCCAAAGGTCTTACTTGACACAAATACTAAATTAAACACAAAAAAAACATCTAACCAGAGGCTATATGAATTATTTATTGCAAAACAGCAAGGAAAAATATTGGGTTGTCTCCCAACAAGCGCTATTCTTTAAAACAGTTTAGCTAGGCATTGATAATTTCAATGATGCTCACATAAAAGAGAAGATCTAAGTCAAACATACTTTCTATGCATAGGCATTTTATAATCAAACAAATTATCAATAAAAGCAAAAACTAGCATATGCAAGGAAGAAGATTAAAACATAGACAATCTCAACATGAAGAGAGGTAATTTAGTAACATGAAAATTTCTACAACCATATTTTCCTCTCTCATAATAATTGCGTGTGAGATTATTTTCAAATTCAACAATATAGCTATCACATAACATATTCTCAACACGATCCACATGCATTCGAAGTTGACACTCTTCCAAAATATTGGGATTAACATTAACTAAAGTCATGACCTCTCCAAACCCACTTTTATAAAAAAAAATCATAAGACTGAACATTCTCCAAATATGCGAGATCTAAAGTTGACACTCTTCCAAACCCACTTTCAATATTATTGCAAACATTATTATCAATCTCATATTCATCATGGGGCTTAAATAAATTTTCAAGATCATAAGAAGAATCACCCCAATCATGATCATTGCAATAAGTAGTGGACATAGCAAAACTAGCATCCCCAAGCTTAGGGTTTTGCATATTTTTAGCATAATTGACATTAGTAGAATTTATAATAACATCATTGCAATCATGCTTTTTATTCAAGGCACTATCGTGAATCACTTTATATTTTTCTTCTTTCAACACTTCATCACAATTTTCAGATTCACGAATTTCAAGCAAAACCTCATAGAGATAATCTAGTGAACTAAATTCACTAGCAATTGGTTCATCATAATTGGATATTTTAATAATATTAGCAAGTGGATGAGGATCCATAAACCTTTTGGTTCTTGATTTTCAATAAACACACAATTATACCAAGCGAACGAGCAAACAAACCAAGTAAGACATAAAGGCAAACGAAAAGACGAATGGAAGAAGGGTGAATAAAAAGGAAAATCTTTTCAAAAATCATTTTAGAAGTGGGGGAGAGGAAAACGAGTGGCGAATGGCAAATAATGTAATGCAAGAGGTGAAAGTTTATGATGGGTACTTGGTATGTCTTGAATTGGCGTAGATCTCCCCGGCAACGGTGCCAGAAATTCTTCCTGCTACTTCTTGAGCTTGCGTTGGTTTTTCCCTTGAAGAGAAAAGGGTGATACAGCAAAGTAGAGATAAGTATTTCCCTCAGTTTTGAGAACCAAGGTATCAATTGAGTAGGAGACAACGCACAAATCACTCAATACCTGCACAAACAATAAAACAACTTGCACCCAATGCAATAAAGGGATTGTCAATTCGTTCACGGTTACATGCAAAAGTGAGATCTGATAGAGATAGATAAACGATAAAGTAAATATTTTTGGTATTTTTGGTCTATAGATCGGAAAGTAAAAGATTGAAGAAATGGTAGATCGGAAACTTATATGATGGAAAATAGACCCGGGGGCCATAGGTTTCACTAGAGGCTTCTCTCAAGGTAGCAAATATGATGGTGGGTGAACAAATTACTGCCGAGCAATTGATAGAAAAGTGCAAAGTTATGACGATATCTAAGGCAATGATCATGAATATAGGCATCACGTCTGTGTCAAGTAGACCGAAATGATTCTGCATCTACTACTATTAATCCACACATTGACCGACTCCTGCCTGCATCTAGAGTATTAAGTTCATGAAGAACAGGGTAACGCATTAAGTAAGATGACATGATGTAGAGGAATTAACTCAAGCAATATGATAAAACCCCATCTTTTTATCCTTGATGGCAACAATACAATACGTGCCTTGCTGCCCCTACTATCACTGGGAAAGTACACCGCAAGATTGAACCCAAAGCTAAACACTTCTCCCATTGCAAGAAAAACCAATCTAGTTGGTCAAACCAAACCGATAGTTCGAAGAGAATTACAAAGATATCAAATCATGCATAAAAGAATTAAGAGAAGATTCAAATAATATTCATAGATAAGCTGATCATAAATCCACAATTCATTGGATCTTGGCAAACACACCGCAAAAAAGTATTACATCGAATAGATCTCCAAGAACATCGAGGAGAACATGGTATTGAGAATCAAAGACAGAGAAGAGGCCATCTAGCTACTAGCTATGGACCCGTGGGTCTGTGGTAAACTACTCACGCTTCATCGAAAGGGCAATAGAGTTGATGTAGAAGCCCTCCGTGATCGAATCCCCCTCCGGCAGGGTGCCGGAAAAGGTCCCAAGATGGGACCTGACGGGTACAGAAGGTTGTAGTGGTGGAAAAGTGTTTTCATGGATGCCTCTGGTGGTTTGGGATATTATGGAATATATAGGCGAAAGAATTAGGTCAGGAGGGTCACGGGGGGCCCACAAGGGTGGGGGGGCGCCCTCCGTCCTTGTGGCCGCCTCGTGGCTCCTCCAACTTCATCTCCAAGTGTCCTGGTTGTCTTCTGGTCCAAGAAAAATCATCGCGAAGGTTTCGTTTCGTTTGGACTCCGTTTGGTATTCCTTTTCTTCGAAACTCAAAAACAAGGAAAAAACAGGAACTCGCACTGGGCTCTAGGTTAATAGGTTAGTCCCAAAAATAATATAAAATAGCATATTAATGCATATAAAACATCTGAAACAGATAATATAATAGCATGGAACAATAAAAAATTATAGATACGTGGGAGACATATCAGTTATCTATACAAGACGATGACGTGTTGCACGCCTCCGTGCCCTAGCTAGAAGACGGAGCTCCGATGAGCGGCAGCGGCATAGGAGATGGAGATTGTATGGTCCGAAACTCCGAATCACAAGGCTGCGAGTAGCATCAGACCAGCGAGGGTGGCGCCTCTTGTGGTGCGTCTGTGGGTAGCAGGCAGGGCGGCGCCGCTAGCCTATACGGCAGCGGCCAATGGTCCAGGACGGCGATGGGCTTCCCTGCGTGCATGGGTGGTGGCAGCACTCCATGGATGACGCGGTGGACGGCTCTGCCTGGAGATGGGTCGTGGCGGCCGCGGATCTAGCGTCCCGTCCAGATCCGCCGCGGCGTGGTACTGGCCAGCTAGCGGCGCTTGGCATACGTCTTCATGGCGAGGCTCCGCACGGTTCTAGCCAGCCGCGAGATCAGAATGACGTGGTTTCCGGTGAAAATCGCACCTGACTGCGGTCTTGGCGGACGATGGCGGCGCCTCTGACGTTGTTTCCTTCTCGAGGCATCATCATTGCAGGTCATGTCAACTCGATCGGGATGTTCCGGAGGAAACCCTAGATCCGGAAGACTCCTGATATCTGAGAGCCCAAGGGCCAAACCAGGAAGGTTCGTCACGTCCCTCGTCAAAGAAGCCACGACTGAAGTGCTTGGGTAGGTTTTTCTCTCCCTCTCTTTCCCTATGCTCTACAAGTGCAGGCTCGAGGGGACGCAAGGAGGAGTGGTGTTACATCTACCACCAGGCCAATGGCAGGTCTCGGCGGCATGGTGTTGCAGAGTTTTGGCGACGGGCGCGTGTGGATGGATACATGCAGGATGGTGGCATTGTCTGGCGCCATGGTGGCGTCGACGACAGGCCAGGCAAGGTCGATGCGTCAGTTCCTGCTTTGGAGATGAACCGGTGGAAGATGGATGCGGCAGCCTCTGAGAGTGCGTCGGTCCGGTGTGTGACCCGGTCCTGGTATGTGGCTGGACCGGGGCATCCGACTTTAGATGTTAGGCTTTGGTGTGATGTCTGTTTGGTATTTGGTTCGGACATTCGGCACCCCTTCATCAATGGGATAGGAGTAGCAACAAGTGTTATCTAGATGGTGGCTTCAGGCTTACTGATATATTACTTTATATGATCTTTGTGTATAATTAATAAAATGGCTGCATGCATCGTCGAGATGCAGAGGCCGCGGGTATATCCTCCTTTCTAAAAAAAACAGACCAGCGGGGGCGAGAGCTATGGGTAGCGTGTGACAACTACATGAGCTATTCTCCGCAATTTACAGAGAAATTCTGCAGTTAAATGTTGATCGTGCCATTTCTAGTTGGACTTGTCCAAATTTTAGATTTGTGAAGTTTTTCTTAATATTAGTGTATAAAATAGTTCTGCTTAACTACACATAAATATGTGATACTTGTGATTCTTAGTAGCTCTAAGTGAAGCATTTTAACTTGTGGTGTTTGCTAGCTCCGCCACTGGGAAAAGGAGGAGGTCGATTGAATAGAAATGCATGCACGTAAGGTTGGCACAAACGACTGGTGTGAGCTGTGGATGCTTGCAGTGAACAGCAAGGACCATTAGTTCTCTGTCTCGCTAACAGCTGGGAATGAGATGGCTTCGTTCCTTTGAGGCTTTGAGCACGCACGCACGGCTGGCTATCTACGGTCTGTGCTGTACATATTAGCTCCTGCCTCCATTGGCAATTTGGCCTCACGACGCTCACAACTGTTCTTTCACGTGCATAAAGACGGCTTGTAATCTGGTGAGCTCCTACAACTATATACAGATCGACCCGTTGAACAAGGGCCAGATCCGGATACAGTGATCAATGGATCAGTTTCGCATACCACGATCTCGTCCGGAAATACTCGTGGAAGAAATGAAGAAAAATAGATATATCTAGAATTAAAATATGTTCAGAATATTTTTCCAACAAATATTTCTGAACGAATGGAGTACGTACTGCCTAGGGTAAAAAAACAAAAACAAAAGACATGCATAAGCGAAGCCTTGTTGGTGCGGGCGGAAAGAACCATGCAGCCGAGCCATGCGTGGGCCGATCGACGTCCCCTGCAACACTAGCTAGTGCTGGATCGTCGGGGAATATGCCTTTCTTGTGATAGCTACGTACCTCTCTCTTGTTCTTCTCTCTGCCCGTCGGACGCACGCAGTCGTTGGGAGGATCGAAAGCTACCTCCAAGTGGGCAATGCAATGCAATGCAACGCATGCATGCCGTAGCGTTAATTGTTGGCTTGCAAGCGACGGCACGCAGATGCGTATCGCATCATATTTGCTGTCGCCGGGCTAGCTAGCTAGCTATCGCTGTGTTATACCTAGATTAGTAGATGGATCAATTGGTTGGCTTAATTAGCCCACTCGTGTGAGGGAGTGCGCCGCGCACGCGGTTGCTGGTCGCGGGACCGTGTGAGCCACATATGTTCGTTGGTTGGCTGATGAAATGTTGGGTGGTGGAACTGTGATCGATCGGTCATCAGTGTTTGCTGGCTGAATTCAAATGAGGTCCCCGGCCTCCTGTTGTGCTAAGCTTAGGTTCGGCACGTTTCGCCCAACCAGCTTGGATGATTGAATAGCCTGATGTTCTTAGAGCATTAATTGAGCGGTACACGAGTAGTGTATGAGAACAGGACAAGTCAAACTAGTACGTAGAACATTAAGGCGCAACAACACGGAATGCATCGAAATTATTTGGTTCTAGAACTGGAAAAAACTTGAGTCGAAAAGGAGACATGAGCGTGCCCTTTTCTCTCCAAATTGTGTTGGATTGCACCATCAATTGCACAATAACAAGGAATCGTGTCCTACCTATGTTCGGTTTGATGTTCAATTGTCATACTTATGCTGGACTATAGAATTAATTATTGTGCAGTACATAGTCCGACTTTTCTACTTCACTCCGAGCACGGAATTTTCAAATTCCAGTTAAATTTATTTTTATTTTGCGATGAATGTTCTTCTCCATATATTTTTTTGAGGGTAAAATGTTCTTCTCCATATTAGCTATGTTAGATTTGCCGGTCCTACAAGGTCTAAAATGAGTGCAGCATGTGCCAATGGTTTTCATTTACCACAAAAGGAAGGAGTGAAAAATGAAGGTTCGAAGTAGACGGAAGCCATGGGACAAGACAGCAACAAGAGAATAAAATGTTGGGTGAGCATGTAAGTAAAAACTGTCTGCAAGGATGATACTCCCTCCGTAAACTAATATAAGAGCGTTTAGATCACTACTTTAGTGATCTAAACGCTCTTATATTAGTTTACAGATGTAGTATTAAACAAGACTCCTGATATCTGAGAGCCCAAGGGCCAAACCAAGAAGGTTCGTCACGTCCCTCGTCAAAGAAGCCACGACTGAAGTGCTTGGGTAGGTTTTTCTGTCCCTCTCTTTCCCGATGCTCTACACGTGTAGATAGCATTCGTTGAAGAAATGTTTCGATCATGTGGGTGCTACACCATCTAAAACTAGAAATATTTAGGGATCTTGAGGCTAAGAAATAGGCTTGCCGCCGCCACATAGCAGCGTGCAGCCCGCTGCACCCGGACGAGCGGAAGTGTGCCCCGGATCTGAGCCTCCGGGGCGGTGGCTCGCTCCCGACGGTGGATGGTCGCGGCATTGCGGTACCTCGGATCAGCGGCGACATGGAGGGTTTTGGTGGACTGGCTGGCTGCGGGTGTGGTTGGCCCTCCGGTCAAATCTAATCTGGTCAGAGTGGCTTGCTCACTCCGCGGCGGCGGAGATTGGTGGTGGTCCATGCGCACGATGCGGGATGGAGGTTCGTCGAGCGGATCCGGGTGAAAACCTCGTTCTCGGCTTGTTGCCAAGACCGACGATGGCGGCACTCTTTTGTGTCGTTATCTTCTTGAAGGCATCGCCGTGGAGAAGCTCCAGGCCTCTGTCCGCTACCTTCGGGGGAAACTCTAGATCAGTAGATCGGATGACGGCGGCGCTCTGGTGTCTTTTCCCCTTGGGGGCGTCATTATTGAAGGTGTACACGGGCTCCAAACCATTGGCAACTTCTTTGGTGGAGCGGTGCTTCATCTTACTCATTGATGACGGCGGATCTTAGCGGCGTGGCACAGTGGAGACTCGGCGTCCGATGCGCGGAGATGGACTCACGCAGGAAGAGGACGTTGTCTGACGTCATGGTGGCGTCGATGGCAGAGAGGCCTAGCAAGGTCGGTGCATTAGTTTCTGCTCTGAAGATGGATTGGTGGAAGACGGCGGCGACAACACGTGAGAGTGCGTCGGACCGGTTTGTACCCCAAACCTAAAATGTGGCTCGGTTGGGGTCTCCGGTTTTAGATGTTAGGCTTTGGTGCGATGTCTGTTTGGTATTAGGCTCAGACTATCGGCACCCCTTCATCAAGTCAATAGGAGTTGCTGAGATGGTGGCTTCAGACTACCTGATGTACTACTTTGTAAGGTCCTTGTGAATAATTAATAAAATGGTTGCATGCATCGTCCAGATGCGGAGGCCGGGGTAATACACCTTTCAAAAAAATAGGCTTAGCAGCTAAAAGAGGGTATATCGTGAGCAATCGCAAGAATGAGGTTCATTGATACTCCTGATACATGATACAGTAGATGTTATCACGCATACATTCATACTCAATTGGATAGAATTGTTTGAGCTTTTTTATTTTGAATGGTCGAATTGTTTGATCTTAAAGGGGACATGATGGTCTTCTACATGAACCATCTAAACCGAATGGTTTGGACCAAAGGAGTGTCTACTGCGCTCTTGTCTTACTTTGGAGGTTAACATAATTTGTAATTTGTAATTTAAAATTGCTAGATAACTTGAAAATGTGACGTAAAGAAGCTAAATAATTAAACAATCCAACTAACACGTTGCCACCCCCTCGAAAAAAAGCAATAACACATTGTGTGATCAATTCCCATCCTAAACACGTTTCTCTCGTCGATTTTTCTCCTCAAAATGTTCCTTTCGGGTCCGTCCTAACACAACCAATACATGAGCGCTCACACAGTAAATAAATGAGGAAAAACAGCCATATGGTACAGCAGAATTCACGGGAAACCGACACCTACATTACAAAGATGGGTTCAACGTCGTGTGACCAAGTCTTATTTTTAAGATGGTGTGATCAAGACTGTTAGCACAATTGCAACCGACAAGCTAATACAGTAGCTAGTCGTCTTCCACTCACCAACAACCAACAACCAACAACAGAAAAAGAGGCAACACCCATCATGTCCCATTTCGCACGTGCATTTCCATGGAAGAACGATCTCTCCATGCCCAAAGTTCGTATCAACTCGTGAGAGAAAACACTGCGCACGCCTCACTCAGAGCAGAGAGATCTTTTGGCGTATCATGCTAGGAGTATATCATAATTCATCCGGGTCCCACTGCCCTGTGGGCCAGGAAAGAGGATATAGGAGAATTTCCTTTCAAGGCAAGAAGACCAGAGAGGTTCAGGAAGGAGCAGGAGCATATGGTACTACAGATTATTATTAGTACCTTTAGAAATGGATAGTACTAGTATGTGTGTATGGGCCTACGCCCAAATCCATAAAGGACGTGGATACGGATGCAGTGGAGATTGGGTCATCATGGCTAGAACCTGCCACTAGCATATATACTTGTCAGGATTCAGGCATACCCGGTACTGTTTATAGACAAGCATGGTTGAAAGCCAGATATAATTCTCTATGTTTTGTCGAAATTAATGAAAGGGTAACCACAGTCCAGTGGCCGTTTCTCCATGATTGGACAAGTTGGTGGGGTTAAACGACCAGCAGCCAAATTTGTCGAGATATGAATAGTTCTCATGTTCTATCTACAACTTTGTTCAGACTAACAACATTCAGTCGAATACCAATGTTTACAGGCGAGCATCTTAGCATAGTCACGGCTAACCTGGCTGTAAGAGATTGAGCGATATTTTTGCGTTCCGGTACATAATACCAGAACATTTATGTATTAAAGATGGTACTACTCTGATGGCTGATTATCAGTAACAGACGTCATGTTCATCTCTCAGCTGTCTTCAGGCTTCCACGAGTTCCTGACTGGTAGACAGCGCAATAAAAAAGAGTAAGAATTGAGCTGTCATCGAAACTTACACTAAGAGACTAAGACCATGTCATGGACAAAACCTAGGCCTACCTACCTTGATGAGGACCAACCACATCTTAGGCATTCTTCTTGCCATCCGAACGTGACAGCGAGATGTCTCCTGACTGCAGCTGCTCATGGAGATGCTTGTTGTCCTCAAGCAGGCGGTCGTATTTGCGCGCAAGACCTTCAGATTGTGTCTGGGCAGCTAGTGCTTTGGCCTCTGCATCCTTGGCCTCCTCCGCCTTTCCTTTCAGTTGCAGCTTCAGCTTCTTGATCTCCTCGTTCAGCGAAGCAATGTCGTTGTGGTGTGGCTTGCTCTCATCGGACCTTCCAGATTTTGCTTCTTCTAGCGACTTGTTCTGCTTCGACACAGCTTCCAAGTTCTTCTTTAGAACTCGCATCTCTCTGATGTAGCTGTGCAGTCGGTCAATGACGAGAGCGAGGAATAAAATGTATCCTGAAACAAGTGAGCGGGTTAGCGAGTACTGTGTGACCCGGACCAAAATGTAGATTCGACTCAGCTTAGAACCAAAATGTAGATTCGACTCAGCTTAGAACCAGACACGGACTCAACACTCTCCAACAAAACAATATACCACATTATATGAATTTTTTATTACGAAGCTACCAATGGCTCAACAAAACACTAATGTGCTAAAGACCTCAAGTGGAACTGCATTCTGAGAAAATCCCTGAATTTGGACACTAAAATCTACATGAACATAAAAAGATGTTACTCTGTAATTAAATACAAGAATGTCATATGCATCCAGAAACATGCAGCTGTGTTACATCAAACCAAGATGAATCACAAAGAGGGAAGTGCAGAGAAATTCCTTTTTTGAGGATAAAAATTTGTGGATAATTTTTCTGAAGCAACAGATCCACTGGCTTACTTGGTTGTTGACAGAACATAAAAGTGTCTATTTTCACTGTAAGAAACCTCAAAAGATTGAAAAGAATGAAAGAAAAATAACATAACAAACATAAGATCAACCACATAAGAGTTGAGCCATAACAAAGTGTTTTGGCAACGCCACAGGCAACAAAAGATAATATCACAAATATAGCCCCAGCCCAGTCCAAGTACAGCAGAGAGATGTGCACTGTTTGGCCCAAAAAATACCGAATCCTGGAGTGAGCACACTATGGCCCAGTTCAGCCCACTGATCCTGGCCCGCCCCCTGGACTGGAATACATAGTAGACTCCTGCTGATCAGGATTCAACTCCTGTCAGCATCAGAATTATGGTATCTCACCTGGTCGCTTATACTCTATGTAGAAGGTTTTATATGATAAAAGAGCAAATCCTCCCCATGTTTTTATCTTGAACAACCTACTTAATAAAAAATGTTATTGTAATGTTTTTACGACTTCTTAAATGTACACAAGTTTGTCAGTTTAGGACAAAATACCGAATGAAAGCGAAAAACTGGAATTGCAAAAACTAATAGAGAAACTGATAATAAATGTTTGAATAAGAGTGACCAAGATCCCACTCCACCAATGAACTGTCCCAGAGGAAACACAAATATCAGATATGGGGCAAGTATAAGAGGAAAGTCATCCTATAAAACTTCAACTTAATGATGTTGAGGTCCGTGTCTCCTAGATATAACTTCAGTGGTTGGATGTTACATGATCTCATCAACTCACGTCTGAATCTTTAAGAACCATAGTATGAATTAGACTGGTCAAATTAGCCCCCCAACTCTAGGGACCCCATCATCCAAATAATGAAATGGGTGTACCAGAACAGAACAACTTTCAAGAGCATTCATCACCTCTGGCCAAAGATTAAGTCACTTGGAACAACAAGAATAGTTGATGAACATAAATCAAATCATGTGAATTTTTTCCAAGGATTTAATATATGGAAAAGGCAGAGCACCCAAAAAACCAAAATAGCAGAAATGTCAATGCATCAGGTAACAGGTATAATAGACATGCATAAATGCCGTGATTTGTGTTTGCATTTGCTATCAGGGTAATCACAAAAGATTTCAGGCCAAACTGAACACTACATAAAAATCACAGGTTGTATGAGAGCGATCCTAAATATACCCATAAAATAGTATGCATATAGCACAAACAGCAAATTGTATGCATATAGCATAAACAGCCTGAGCAGCATAAGCTTTGTTCTATGTATGATCTAATTCCTAAACTGAACAATCAATGGCTTATTAAACAAGGGTATGATAAGAAATATCATCACAGCTGATAATTTGCCTAACTTTCTTGAATACTTAGGCCAATACAAAGTTCCCAGTACATCTTAACAAGTCAGAGCGAAATAGTTTGAGAAGTGGAACAAAATAATTTTGTAAATATGACATAAATTATAGCATGGAAATAAGACAGTTAACTTGAAAGGGGGGCAAATGGCGAACCCCAAAAGGTTACCCCATCTCGGTAAAAGACACCCTACATCCCTACTTCTAATTATGCGATAAACAATTTTACTGCAGACACTATATCTATAACTCAATTGAACAGTAATCAGAAAAATATATTACAGGTTCGGCCATTAAGTAAGATACAATGGGGAAATCTTTTACTCTATAACATTAAACTACAGATACTGAGCATAAAGTAAGGTACAATGGGGAAAATCTTTTACTCCATACTATATCATTAAATTGTAGATTACTCCAAAATGTTAGCCAAATGCAGCTAATAAATTACTTATTAATCTCTCCATAGCATGATTGAACAACTCATCCGTCAGACTAAAATCAACAGAACGCCGTGATGCGCTAGAGCGAAATCAAGTCATGCTCTCATCTAAATTCAACAAACCAAGGACGTGTAGACGATCGACCGAACAGATAAGAAGAGGGGACGGGCGGTCGGGTCCCGTAGGCAGGCACACGTACCCATGAGGGATGCCTCGAGGAGGTGGCGGGCGAGGAGGACCTGGTCGGTGGGGCTGAGCGCGCCGGGGGCGTCGAGCTCGCCGGCGCCGGCGTGGCCGTGGATCTTGGCCATGCTGTGGAGGCTGGAGGCGAGGACGACGAGGACGGTGGCGGCGACGGTGCGCACCATGACGGGGGCCCGGCCGCGCTTGAGGCGGTCGAGCGCGAGCATCGCCAGCTTCCTCAGCGGCGTCTTGAAGAGCAGGACGACCGCCATGCCCGCCTCCGCGGCCAGCACGGTGAAGAGGAGCTGGATCATCGCGGCCGGGCGGGCGGTTGCGGCGCTCAGCCCAGGGGTTCGGGTCGGGGTGGTGGGATACGGGGGGCGCTCCTCGCTTTCTCTGCGCTTTGTAATTTGTATCGCGAGGAGGGTGCGGTGCCTTTCCTCGCCTCGGGGGTGGGTTTTGGAATTTGGAACACCGGACGCGCAAAGGTTTCTCGCTAGAAAAGAAAAAGGGAAGAGGAGTGTCCTTCGGGATGGTCACGGACGCCGTGTTGGAAGGGTTTTGGCACCTACGCGGCTGCTTGGACCGTTTGCTCCATCTTTTGCCATTATTAGTCTGTGACATCATCCTGCCCATGGTCCATCCATGTGTGCTTTCACATTTTTGGCATCCCACAAAAACTAAAATTGTAGTGAGATTTTATTTGGCACCCACAAGTATTAATTGTTTCTCGATCCCGCAGAATTTCGTTTCCTTTCCTTCATCTCATCCACATCTCGGTTTTACTCCTGTAATTTCCATGGTGCTATTAGTTTGCGTGGTTCATTCTACATTTTTCTATGATTACGGAATATCTTATTTTCTTGCAGGATTAAGATGGTTGCAACCGAGCACAAAAGAGTCTCTCCTAGCCTTTGCATTGACATGTACACGACCAAAAGTCAAAAAGTTTGCCCAACCAGACAAACGAAACAATGTCCATATAACATTCCAAAGAAACTAACAATATGAAGTGACGTCGAAGCATCCTTGTGTTGGGCAACGATAATGGCTATAGGCTGGTAGGGTAGAGTAGCCAAGTCTTCTCAACACTGTTTGTGTAAGGTCAATATGTATAACATTCAAAAGAAGCTAACAACATGAAGTGACGTCGAAGCCTCCTTGGGTTGGGCAACGATAATGGCTACGGACTGATAGGGTAGAGTAGCCAACTCTTTCAAACGTTGTGACCTTTTGACCAAAACATCAGTTGTATATTCGTTCCGGTTGGACATTGAACAGAACATCTCCTTTTGTTCATGGCAAAAAGCTCATTCAAAACCTTCTATAGAGGTCGGGGCTGATAGGGTAGAGTTGCCAGCTCCTATCCCTTCAAACCTTTTGACATTGACCAAAACATCAGTTGTAGATTGGTTTTAGTATGGCATTGTTGTTATAGATTGGTAGTTCTTATATTCGTATATGCCACGTATAGAATTGATTACATTTCCAAGCTAAATCTGTTTTGGAAGTGGATCCAGGTCCATGGTGTTGTTTTGGTATTGATGACACACAATTATGTGTACTAATACGTTAAGTGAATACTCATGTCTTAGTCCCTTATGTAAAAGGTGTCGAGGATCATCAATCCCCCGAATGAAAAGATTCAAGACACGTGCTCAAGGATGTTAGGCATGTGCAAAAGGTTCGGGTAAATCCAAATTCGCTTGGCGAGCTTCATGGTGATGGGCATGTCAGCAAGGTGGAGAGGGACAAGAAGACCATGAAGATCAATAAGAACAAGAAGCTTGTGATGATGGGGCAAGAGGACCAAGAACGGTCTGTACAAGGTATGCGCAAACATCATTGAAGGTGAAGCTGAGGAGGAGCCATCGAGGCGATGTTATTAATCAGACCCAAGTCTAATCATACACAGATGTTCGAGCGAGGACAATGACTTAATGATGACGGAGGGCATATTTGCCAAGGTGGAGTGTTGAAATTAGTGTCGATTATGTGTTCGGGGCTACAGTTAGACTTGGAATATGCGGGGGGTTGGGTCTAAACACATGTAACTTGGGTATATCATATAAAGGCGCTGTGGTGTAGCCAAATAAACTAGATGAAACTGGTAGGATGGACATGAGATCATGAAGGGACGAGTCCCGACACCCCTGGCAAGGGTGCCGGACCGACGATAGTGCGGCGGTTGATATGTGTCATGATCACGGCGGACTTGTCATCGATCTGTACTATGTTTATTTGGTACATTGGAGGAGCAACCATAGTCATACCCTGGGGTTGTAGCCCCCGGGGATGTAATTGATGTGGTGAACCTAGACAATAAATATAGTCTCTGATGTATAATTTTTGCAATGATCTGAATTCTAACTGAGTAGGAGAAGTGTGGATAATCAACGTGTGTGTGGATAATCAAGGCGTCCGCATAGCCTATTTTGAGATCAGTTTGACTCATTCACGAAACCCGCAGCACATAACTTCACATTGAGCCTTTTTTCAGAGAACTATCAGTTTCAGGGGTCATCACAGAGATCATCGATTACATATATCTACTATACATGAGTAGATAGGCGGAATAACTGCAATCAGCAAAAGCATCACACACCACACACACAGCATGGCTACGTAGGAGAAGCAGAACTTGCAAAATGACTTTATGTAGTCCACAATGTGGGCTATCGACTGATCTCAGGACCATGATATCCCCAGTTCCGGCGCGGCGAGTCGCCCAGATCCTGAGGCCAATTCTGACCCCGACCCCTCTTTCTCAGTGGATGGTCCTCGGGGGCCGCATGCCGAAACCGCGCTTCATCTTCTCAACACTGTTTGTGTAAAGAAACTTTCAGTACAGGGTCAAGTATGGCAGATATTCTAGAGTCTAGACTATGTCAGTACTAAATCAATACCATGGTAGATATTCTAGTTTCTAGACACGGTAGAACAAATATGTGGCAGTGACTTGACATCTTAAACAAGGACATAAATCACACGCTGTAGAACAAATATATGGTTGCGACATTGTCATCAGAACTTATAACTGTAAACTGAAATGGAAAGATTTGAAGTCGGTATAAATTACTTACGTTGGTGCAAGTTTGCCAAGACAATAAAGTTCTTCACCAGAGACTTCATCATACACTTTACCAGACATCTCAACCTTATATGATCTGTCAGGAGATTCTGAGAGACCTCGACCCACGAGTAAGTCAAAATCTTTCTGGTGAAGTTCTCTCCCGTTGATAAATATACCAGTATTTCCACCAGCGCAGTTCTTGGGCATAGGATAGTTAAGCTGAGGAATGTACGGCTGCAACATGGAAATCCAGTTAAAAGCTTGGATCAAGATATGACAGGGTAAGAAAAGCATATTAACTCCCAAAAAAAAAACTGTTCTTACAGGTATCATGCCAAGGCAGGATTGACCCATTACACCCCAGAACCCTGCACGATAATCGTACCTAAACAAAAAATACAAGGAAAATGTCAAATGGCCATGATGCTAAAGGGTTACATTTTGGATCACAACTTCAGTTTCCATAAGATTTAGATGAATGAAGGTGTAAATTACCAGTATTCACCAGGGTAGATTGGTCCGGCAATCTTCTCAGCCTTCTTGACAGCACGATCGGAGATGGGATAGCCATTAATGAATACCTTTGCTCTGCCATTGCCCATTCCATTGTTGATTTTAAAACTCTTCTTCATGAGATTGGTAAAGAATGAATCACCCGTTTTCGTGACGGTAAGGCGATCTACATGTTGAGTCCCAACACAGGGATCTTGACTGCAGTCCGGATCCTCGTACTCATCATCTGACAAGCTCATCACACTCACTACACGTACATCTTTTATAGTGTTGTGTCTACAAGTTTCAGTCAATACTGTCTTCTCATGCTCAGACCGGGTACTTCTGCTTCCTTTTCCTGATCCATTAACCACCCTCTCAGATGGTGAATGTGCAAAATGATGCTGAAGAGGTAAACTCGGAACACGGCTAACAACTTGGGCTTCAACGGGCAGATCACTAGACCTAGGGGTGCCCCTCTGTGAATTAGATCTCGCAGGATTATTCTCATCTTCAAAAATGCTAGAAGACGATGATATACCTTGCACCTTTTCTGTGTCACTTGAGTCTGAGTGCAGATCTCTTTCTCGAGAGCAATGACTCCCTGCAGAAAAGCTGTAAAGCGGAAGCAGTCTCTCATCAGCAGCAGAGTATGCATTGCTTCCTTGGACATCACTGGAGTTATTTCTACTAGCAGCAGACATGTGTGAAATTGGCGAAGGCGCTGAAACATCAAGCCTGCTTCCATCAAGCTTGACCATGATCACATGAGAGCATGACCCACAACGTAGCTTGTACTCATCCTTCCCAGGCAAGGGGCACTTCTTGGGAAGTTGCAGCACTTCATAACAGTTGTAGCATATGGTAAATGGGGCTCCGCAGGCAATCGGTTCACATGTTTGCGGAGGCTTCTTGCTCAGGTTTCCCCTCATGTGACCGCGGTGCATCGAAGCATTGATGCCTCTCGAATTTTTATTTTGCATGCCAAACATCACAGAACCGTTAACCGGGTACGCCCCAGGATATGGCACCCTGTGATGATTGAAACCCATCGGAGCCCCCTGAACAGGCAAGAACTCACGGTGATGACAATGCAGGCAAGAGCAAGCAGGCTGGTGGTAGAAACCGCCATGGTGGTAAGAGACGAGAGGGTCATGATTATGCTGTCCAAAGAAATAACTGTCACAATTCCTCCATGGATACTGGCCAACAGGATAGCAAGGAGCCCCCATGTGTGTGTCAGGCTCTCTATATCCATGTAGATCTTGATGTGTGGGGACTGAAGCATAAGCATGCAGAACGTCAGGATTTTGCCCACTCAAGGATGGTGAGCACTGAGAACCGTTCCGCAACCGACTCAGCAGTTCATGAGGACTGTACGAGCTCGAGGCATCCACCACTCTACTTGTGGAGGCGCCTACACTGGGCTTCTCAGTGATTTCGCAGGATCTCTGCACCTGATCCCTCAGCTCATCAAGCATCCGTAAAAGCTCGGCGCGGTCTTTCTCAAGCCCACTGACACTGCTAGGACCGTCCATATTCCTCCCGTCTGCGCACTGACTACCATTTGCATCTCCAAAGCTTGACTTCATCTGGTGTTCACCATGATAAGCATTAGGAGGAATGGTGTCGACTACAGAGATATGAGATCTGTCACTTGGTCTCACGGGTTGCTTTACATCTCCTTTCTCCTCATTCCGTATGCGCCGGTACTTGGCTTCCCGAATCTCCGTGCTGTCATCTCTAAGAGTGGCCCTAAACATCAAGGTGCTTGGCTCTCTTGGGATTTGGTCATCACCAGAACTACATCTGGAATCTCTGTGTTCTGGCATCATTCTTTGGGTTACTAATCTCTCTTCGGGAGTAGCTTGGACTCTCTGAGAGTTTTCTTCTGAGATAGTTTCAAAATTAGCTTCAGATACTGGTTCCTTCTTCTCTGGCGAACTCTCCAACACTTCAAGGTACTTCACATGTACAACGTCAGTTTTGTCCAAACAAGTAGTCTCGGGTGCTGAGTGCTTTTTTGCTGTAAAATTGCACAGAGAGAAGAAATATGTTAATTCTATACTTCCCTGTCACGAATTTGACATAAAATTTAGCATAAGTAATCGAGAAATGGAAGATTTCATAGGTGTAAATTTTTGTCAATGGTGGTCCTCAAGACAACGTGCAACACAGTTTTTCTCATAACAGCACTGCGTTTGGGCTCAATTGTTTGCGCGCCTAATAACAACATATAAAAGTGTGATGGGAATTTAAGTGGAAACAATGGAACCGGCAGAGTTTAGTGTCCGATTCCGTTCCGCGCATTCGATTTCATTCAAGACTGAGTCAATCAAAATGAGATGTTTCTGCTCCTACAATCTAGAAATTTTCAGACCAGACAAAACTTTTCAACCAAATATTCTTAGAGTAAAACAGTTGTCATTTAGAAACAAGAAAATGTCACCGCATTCCCCACAAGTTCTGAAGATTCAGATAATTGGTCAAGATTTTTAGGCAAGCTTCTGCGAACAGGTCGAGAATCAGAGGTTTCGCACATTTCAGGAAAAATGAGATAAGTTCAGCGAAAACACTAACTGGAGCGAGGGGAAACAAGGAAGAGAAAAGAAAATATTTTGCAATGTGCAAAACAAAAACAGAAGAAAACTTGAAAAAGCTGCAGATATGGGATCTTTATATACCGGAAAGCAAACAATAATTCATGTAGAGTTTTTTACTTGAATTTATCTAGAGTTTTTTTTTTTTTGCGGTTGAATTTATCTAGAGTTGAGCAAACAAAAGGTAAGAACTAGAGTTGAACGAATTTAATCCAAACAGAGACACAGGTTGTGAACACTAATGCGGCAGAAACATATACTGAATAACATCAGCCGCCTGTGACAACAACAGAAACATAACACAATGTAGAACATGGAGGCAAGATAAAAAGAGAGGGGGCAAAGGAAGAGAGACCTTGGAGAGTGGCGCCGCATCCGCCGCAGACGTAGACGGAGTAGTTGGGCAGCTCCGGCAAGAACTTCTCGCACTTGGGGCACCGCACCACCCGCACCTGCTGCTCGGCCGCCGCCGCCGCCGCCGCGGGACACGAGGCACCCGACCCCTCCGACCCCTCCATTGACGACGGAGTGAGGGATTGGTTCAACCCTCGCCCGCCGACGCCAATGCCCGGACTCCAAGAAGCGAGAACCCCAAGAAACTGGCCAGAACAATGGCCGGAGCCCAAGAAGGCCAACGGCAAGGCGCCAAGAGCAGGGCAGACCGACTGACTGACCGACCGGGGGAGGAACCAAGAAGGAGAGAGAGAGTTCAATAGAGTTGGAGCAGAGCTCAGCTCGCCGGGGGGAAGTGGAAAAGGCCAGGCATGGTGCTCTGGTCCAAGCCAGGGAACAGGCGGAAGAGGCCGAGGTCCAGGCAATGATAAGCTTCCATCTATCGCGCTCGCTCTCCTGCGTCGGTCGGCGTCGCCCAGCTGAGCTGAAGCTGAGCAAAGCCGCGCCTCGCCTTTGCCCGCCTTGCGCTTTGGCTGCTTTCGCTCGATGCCTTTTGCTCTCTCTCTCTCTCTCTTCGCCTTCTCGGGCCTGCCGCCGCTGCTGTGAGAGATAAAGCTGGCCGTGAGAAATAAAGTAAAGAGTGAGGGGATGGGGTCACGGGGATGGGGAGAGAATAATATTGTTCTTTTGCGGGAGAAGATCGAGCAGCTCCTCCTCCAGCTGCTTGGAACTTGGTGGTAGGAGTGGTGCTGCTCTTTTGTTTTCCTCACGTTTATCCGGACAAAACATCGTCTAGCTTGCTTGTAGCTCTCTGAATGTCCAAAGCCCGAGCCCCGAGGGCACCTAAGCCTAGATCATGCCCCGACAGCATATCTTGTAGTAATGGATCATATTTTAGAGCCCCTAATGATCAAATGGGATGGGAATGGGACGATCCCATTTCCTCAGCTTAAAATGGACTCTCGGCATCTCCAAAGGCAGTCCTCCATTCCGCGAAAATGCCAGAGGAAGGCCGAGCATACGAACTGTTTATCCTTAAAGTTTATAAAAAAAAAGTTTTTGCAGCTCGTCATTCAAGGTATTTTGTTCTGAAATTTCATGCACATACACATTACATCCTTATTTACATGTGTATTTTTTCAGGATTTTTTCAAACTAAAAAGTTTAAATTCATAAGATTCGCAAAACTAAGGCATTCATGGAGCTCGATCTCAAAAATGCCACACTCTTCATTTTGTCCCCGCCTGTTTGGATCGAACTGCTCAGACAGAAATTTTAATTCAATAAACTTATCTATTTTGACTTAGTCTAAAATCTTCGTGTCCCACCCGAATTGAGTGGAATGGGTAGTTCACACTATCCGTCAGGGCGAGACAACATTTCAGCCCCATCCCTTTTTAACAACCCCTCTCTCTGACTCCCACCTAAACACTAGTCACTGTCCACCACCCGTGCCCCGGTGTGATTGACCACATGATGACCGAGAAGGAGTAATAGCGCGCTCAGGCAATGTGGTGCTCGGTGGGTACAAATGTGCTTCACCGCCGCCCTGAAGGGACAAATTTTTATGGCAGTGGATTGGCCCGTCGTCCACGCCACAGCCATGACACTCGACGTCATGAGTGGCAGCATGCACGCCCATCTTGATATTATTATTGGAAGGCTAGCGAATGTTTCATACAAATAAATTACCACTCTACACGTGTACTCCCTCCATTTTTATATACAAGGCCACAAACTCACATTACAGGTATCAAAGTAAAATTTAATACCTTGTTTTGTAAACCATTTTTTTTGTTTATTGGGATCATTAATACACACATGAATGCAAGGAAGGGATAGAAAGCTGATTGGAGTGTCATTATGACTTCATGCATGCAAGTATTAAATAGGCTGCTAGTTCAAGAAAATATCATTAACTTTTATCTCGATTACTGTTGGCGGCCTTGTATTGGTGCAAAGTGTATTTTTTATAATGGCCTTATATAAGTAAATGAAGGGAGTATATTATAACTTGAAGTATGGTTTCAATGCATCCCACATCCTATTGTTTTAGAACAAAAATATTATGTGTCTTACGAAGAGAATTGAAGTTAAACATTTAGTATGGTTCCCCATAAGAGCATCTACAGTCGGGCGCCTCAGACCCACCTTATACGCCCGGGCGGGTCGCCCGGTCACGGTCCGGTCACAAAATTTCAACCCAGACGGGCTCTTTTAACGGGTCTCAAATGCCCGGGTTGACCGACACCCCTCATATCCAGCCCAAATATGGGGCGGATATGGGGGCGCCCGGGCACGCCCGCCACGTCGAACCCGACAGCCCGACCCCACCGCCAATTGCACCAAAATCCACCAAACCCTTCCTCCTCCTCCTGCTGCCCTCGAAGCTTTCCCACGCCTGAGCCCTCGTCGTCCTCCACCCTTGCTCCCCATCCTCACCACCTGGCCCGATCCACCGCCGGAGATGTCGTCCAACCCGTCACTAGCCGACTCAACGGAGACGCAGTCGGCCTCGTTCGTCGGTGTCCCTTCGTCGACTCCGTCTTGCAAAGCGGAGAACGTTGCTCGGAAGTTGCATCGACGCCGACAACAAGAGAGGGAGGCGGCGGCGGCGCAGGGAAGTTCGGACATGGTGGAGCTGTTGTCTCCTCGGCCACGCCCGGACCCCCGCACCCCTTCCATCCAAGCACTGACGCGGATTACTACGTCTGACCCCTTTGGCATAGAGGAGGATTCGACGACCGGCTGGGCCATTACGGAGAGCTTTCCGCTGACGCAGATGCCGACGGTCGACATATGTGACTCACTACAGCTTGTTCGGGCGTGGATGAGCACGGACACCGGCGGAGCCCGGGCTGCCCTCGACATGTTCGACGGAATGGCAGAACAAGTTGATACGTTTTCTTTGCTCCTATCTGGTCAATTTTTTCCATAGATCACTAGTTCATTTCACACATGATGAATGCTTGCAAACCATGATCACGTAGGAGGCGTTCTTGTCAAACATGATCAATGACAATGAAGATCCGACGAAATGGAGTATGAATTGGAGGGCACCACCGCATTTGAAGTTGGGGCAATATCCGATCCCAATCCGAGCAAGAAGAAGAAGAAGACCAAGACGGCGAAGGCAAGAGGTCCGGCATTCTCAAGATTTGAGGACATCTTGTTTGTCAAAGCTTGTTTGGCCACAACAATGGATCCAATATGCGACACGGAGCAAAAGGGGAACACATATTGAGAGAATATTTGGAAGGAGTATCACGAACAAAAGGAGTATGTGGAGTTGCATCCTATCGTGGCCACCCGCAATGTGGCATCTCTCCAACATTAATGGGGGATCATTCAAGGGGAATTGAACAAGTACGTCGGCTACTAACAAGTGGCCAAACACCCTCAAAGTGGGATGGGAGTGGCAACTCACATAAGCTCAATTTCTTCATCTTGTTGTCATTTACATATGCTTCTTGTCTTTGCATAATTGCATTCTCGTGCTCATACATATGTCGTTTGCTAGACGGTGGTGGCGGCCACTTTGTGTCATGAGGTGGAGAGGAAGCCATTTTCTTTTAGTCATTGTTGGATCATATTGAATGGCAAGCCGAAGTGGAAGCAAGTTGTGTCCGATCTCAAGTCCGCCAAGAAGAGGAATGATGGCTTAAGCTCCCACCAATCAATTGGGTTGGACGATGAAGAGTACAATGTTGTTTTCACGAATGGAAGGGCCACCATGCCAGAGGATAACCGATAAGTCATGGGAAACAAGTGGGAGAAGGCACGGGCCTCCCGTGGCGCCACGGCTACAAAAATGTCGTCCACATGGACGGGCATTTTTCGATAAGGGAGAATAAGAAAGAGGAGAGGTACAAGCTCATGTTGGATGCACAAAAGGAGAGGATGGAGTGGGACTAGAAGAGGGTGGAGAAGAAGCTTTGATAGGGAGAAGATCGAGCCAGAGAAGCAAGAGGAGGCGATCAAATTGGAACTCGAGAAGGCCAAGACATTTGGAGAGATTGAGCTTGAGAAAGAGAGGTTGCAACTTGCACGGGACGCGGAGGATGCGAAGATCATGTTGGCGGACAGAACCCTCTTGGATGAGCAGGCAAAGAAGTGGCTTGCGGACAAGAAGGAGATCAACGTGAAGGAAATATGCCATAGAGGCAATAATAAAGTTGTTCTTTTATATTTCCTTATTTCATGATAAATGTTTATTATTCATGCTAGAATTGTATTAACCGAAAACTTGATACATGTGTGGATACATAGACAAAACACCGTGTCCCAAGTAAGCCTCTACTAGACTAGCTCGTTAATCAAAGATGGTTAAGTTTCCTAACCATAAACATGAGTGGAAGGTGCAGCCCCCTCCCCTCCCCTCCCCGCGTCGCTCCTGTGTGGCGACCGAGGGGGGGGGCTACCCTAGCCGCCGGCTTCGGGCCTCCTCTCGTCCCTTCCCTTCCTCGCCGCCACCGGACCACGCTGCCGGGCAAAGCCCTCCAGCGCCGGTGGCCGCGGGGCTCATCTTCATCCCGCTCGGAGGCTGTTGGCGCGGGGCGGCGGCGAACGGCGGTGCTTCGCGCTGGTGCGGGGCGCGGAGGCGCGGCGGTGGGCCCTGGCGGCGGGGTAGCGAGGGCCTGGTGGCGGCGCGGTGGGCTGCACGGGGCGGCTCGCGCTCGTAGCTGTGGTG
>NC_057813.1:462541365-462562317 GCF_018294505.1 Triticum aestivum | reverse complement strand
GTAGCTGTGGTGGTGGCCAGGTATGGGCTCGGCCAGATCTGGCAGTACGGCGGGCAAGGGCGGCGCGCGGCGCCTCGCCGGCGGGCACGGGAGCTTCCCTGCTGCGTGCAGCGCGGTGGTCGGGCTCGCGGCGGGCGCGCGTGCTGGTGGTGCGCGTTGGCCGTCCTCCAGTCGGGGCTCCCCTGTTCCGGCCCCTGGACGGCGGCGAGCGGCACGAGATGGCTCTTCCGGTGAGTGCTCTTGGCTGCAGGTGCGGGTTGGCTTCGCGCTTCTGGTCGATGGTTGGGCAGGCTGCCATTGGTGGCCTCGCGTCGAGCTGCGGCGGGGGCCATGGTCAGGCGACACGGGGGTGTGTCCGGTGGGGAGTTCTCAGGAGGGATGGGAGGCCCCGATGGCCACCCATCGCTGGTGCAGGGGTGCACCGGTCCGGATGCGTCCGCTCCTCCTCCCACTTTCCTCGGCTGTGTGCTCTTTGTTGGGGTTCTGGCGATGTTCGAGGCAGGGCGGTTGCTGGCTTCTTCATAGGTGAGGGCTGCCAGTCAGGCCAAAGCCAAGGCCTTTGGGTGTTCACGGAGTTGCTTGGATGCTGAGCGGCGGCCCTGGCGGCGGGAGGCGCGGTGTTCGTGGGCGGAACGCGCGTCTTGGGTGTGGTCGGGCAGCCATGGCCACGTGGGTGGCATGGTTGGTGATGTTTGGCGAAGCATGGTGGTTTGGTAGAGGGTTAACACTGGAGTCCATCACTTGCCTGGTCTTCTCTGGACGACGGTGGCAGCGCCGCAGGCGTTGTTTCCTTCATGAAGGCTCCGCCGTGGTGTTCTCTTCTGTCCATGTTACTCCGGGTGAAAACTTGATCTTTGAGATCGGACGGTGGCGGCTTTCGGTGTCGTGCCCTTCTTGAAGGCACCGCCTTGGAGTCCATGCTTCGCCATTGTCCCGCTTCACTTCTTCTCGGTGGCTAGGTCTCGAAAGGTCCTCGTCGTCCCCAAGTGTTGTAGTGTGCTTGGTGGTTGATTGGGTAGTGTTGCGGTGCATCGGCACCCTTGTATCTTGCCTTGGGTGTGTGTGGTGTGTGGGGGGTTACGTGTTGTACCCGGTTTTGTACTTCTGGTCGATGCTTTATATGCAAAGCGGGGCGAAAGCCTTTTTCAGTAACCATAGACATGTGTTGTCATTTGATGAACGGGATCACATCATTAGGAGAATGATGTGATGGACAAGACCCATCCGTTAGCATAGCATATTGATCATTCTGTTTTATTGCTATTGCTTTCTTCATGTCAAATACATATTCCTTCGACTATGAGATTATGCAACTCCAGAATACCGTAGGAATGCCTTATGTGCTATCAAACATCACAACATAGCTAGGTGATTATAAAGATTCTCTATAGGTATCTCCGAAGGTGTTTGTTGGGTTGTCATAGATCGAGACTAGGATTTGTCACTCCGAGTATCGAAGAGGTATCTCTGGGCCCTCTCGGTCACATCACAAGAAGCCTTACAAGCAAAGTGACTAATGAGTTAGTTGCAAGATGATGTATTACAGAACGAGTAAAGAGACTTGCCGGTAATGATATTGAACTAGGTATGAAGATACCGATGATCGAATCTCGGGCAAGTAACATACCGATGACAAAGGGAATAACATATGTTGTCATAATGGTTCGACCGATAAAGATCTTTGTAGGATATGTGGGAGCCAATATGAGCATCCAGGTTCCGCTATTGGTTATTGACCGGAGAGGTGTCTCGGTCATGTCTACATAGTTCTCGAACCCGTAGGGTCCGCACGCTTAACGTTCAATGACGATATTGTATTATATGAGTTATGTGATTTGCTGACTGAATGTTGTTCGGAGTCCTGGATGAGATCACGGACATAAAGAGGGGTCTCGAAATGGTTGAGAGGTAAAGATTGATATATAGGACGATAGTATTCGGACACCAAAAGTGTTCCGGAGGGTACCGGGTACATATCAGAGTACCGGAGGGGTTACTGGACCCCCCCCCCCCGAGGAGAAGATATGGGCCATATGGGCCATAAGAGGGGAGCACACAAGCCCACAAGTGGTGGCATGCCCCCCTTAGGCATGTGGTCGAATTGGAGAAGGAAAAGGGGGGGGGGTTCAGCCCCCCTTCCTTTCTCTCTTCCCCCTTCCCTTTCTTCTCCGGTAAAATAAGGCAGGGGGCGCTAAGGGAGTCATGGATTCGGGGGTCCTCATATGTCCGGCCCAAGAGTATGGGCCGGTGTGGATGGGTCATACAAGATCAAGCTGAAGATTATTCTCCGTGTCCGGATGGGACTTCTCCATACGTAAATGACAAGATTAGAGTCCGGGTGTTTCCACTACAAAAAAATACACTTCCGTGATGATACGTGTTTGTCACAGTAGGTCATATTTTCTGTCATGCATGTACGTTCATGACGATTTTATGACAGAATCAAGATAGTCATACATGTGCTGTCGTAGAAATGTTCCATGACATTACCAAAATTATCATCACGGAAGTGTCCACTTCCATGACGATAAATCGCGCGTTATAGAAGTGCTTTCATCAAGGGTGACCGACACGTGGCATCCACCGTAACGGAACATCGTTAAGCTATCGGGTCTGGTTTTGGATCCGATAACCAGTTAACAAACCCGACCAATGGGGGGTTTCCACGTGTAAAATCAACATTAGCTGGAGGAAACACGTGTCGGCTCACCGTTGGGACAGATGTTATCCACTCATTGGACCGAAGGCGCCTATGATACGTCGACACGTGGCACGGCCCAACAGAGGCCCATTCCTGTGAAAAGGCCGGCCCGTTTGACTTCATCAAAAGCTTGCGGGCCGGCCCATGGAAAGCCTGTTAACGGCCTGTTCGCGTATAGCCCATTTACAGCCCGCTAACCCAGGGCCCGTTACGACCTATCTGAATTAGGCCCAGTAGCGTCATCTGGGCCGTCCAATATGATTCCAGCCTATTTTAATGTCCGGCCCATGTATGGCCCATGACGTCTTTCGGCCCATATGAGGCCCTTTGTAACTCTTGGCCCATTAACGGCCCGTGGTGAAACTGGCCCGTAATGAACAGTGTATCACTTTATACCCATCAACGGCCCATTATTCCATTGGGCCGTTTCCAGCCCACGTTATTTTTCGGCCTTCTCAGGGCCCATTTATTCTTGGGCTCATTTCCAGCATTCGGTTACTTACGACCCGTTACTGTAATTTTCTGCTTGTGGGCCAAATTCAGCCCGTGGTTACAATCGGCCCGTTTGTGTCCCGTTAATACGTTGGGCCCTTTTCATAGCATTAGTCCTGGCCATCTCAGGCCCGGCCCGGTCGACCCACCCAGGCCTGGCCCTAAAATCCAGGGCCTAGGCCCGATGGGCTTGCCCATGGGCCGGGCTTGGGCCTAAGTTTTGAGCCCATCAGTAGGGCCTAGACGGGCTTGGGCTTGGCATATTGGCATTTTAAGGAAGAGGCCCGACCCATGGCCCTAAGCCCTAAGGGCTTTTTAGGGCTTTTTACAACATGGGCCGGGCTTGTGCTTGAAAAGTAGGCCCAATGATAGGGCCTGGGAGGTCCTGGGCCTCAGTTTTCTACCGTGGGCTTTTTCAGGCCCAGCCCAAGCCCGGCCCGGCCCGGCCTATGGCCAGATATACATAGCATCATCAAATATGGCCGATTTACGACGGCCCGTTATGGTCGGCCCATGAACGGACGATTCCAACTCTAGCCCGTTTATGGTCATAATGCGCTCCGTTATTGGCCAATGTTTAGCCAATTGATCATACAGCCCGTAGAAGGCCCATTGCTGATACGACCCGTAGAAGGCCCATTGTGTCTATGGCCCGTAGAAGGCCCATTGTGTCTACGACCCGTAGAAGGCCCATTGTGTCTACGGCCCGTAGAAGGCCCATTGTGTCTACAACCCATAGAAGGCCCATTGTTTCTACGCCCCGTAGGAGGCCCATTGTTTCTATGGCCCATAGAAGGCCCATTGTTTCTATGGCCCGAAGGAGGCCTAGTGTCACTACTGTAAATATGTAGCCCATGGTTATTGTGGCCTAGTTTTAAAAAATAGGTTACTGCGGCCACTAGCAAACCGCGGAAAAAGAACCACACTCACTACAAGCAAACAAATAAACAAGAAAACAAGGAAATAAATAAGCAAGCAACTTACGCTAGGATATCACGGCTATTACACATATTACATCCACTGGGCATCAAAGTTCGCTACCAGTGCAAATATAGGGAACAAAGCAGCATATCATATACATTAGTTGTCAAAGTTGGCGACCAACACAAATAAACGCCGCAACAAAACAAGTCCAGAACTGTCGTGGATTTGTCACGACAGATGTCCTAGTGAAAGGACTTAGTCGTGGAGCCATCGCCACGGGTTTACTTGAAGGGGTTAAAACGGACACAAAGACACGAGGGTTTTATACTAGTTTGGCCCCTTCGATGAAGGTAAAAGCCTACGTCTAGTTGTGATGGAATTGATATGATCTTGATGGCTAGGGAGCAAACAAGCTTCGCCTAGACTCGAGTTGTGGTTGTTGTCTCTCCTGAACCGCCGCCGGGTCGTCCCCTTATATACACGGGTGACGCCCATCGGTCCATAGAGTCCCAACTGGTTCATATTCGTATCCCGGTTGGTATCTCTCTATTCCTAACTTACAATACAAGTTATACATCAGGTCGGTTTACGGCTACAGATTCTAAACCGACTATAGGCCTTGGGCCTTCACCTGCTTATACCACTATGAAGTTAACCCGGCCCAAGTAGGCTGGTTTACGCCTAATGGCAATATCCCCAACATTAGGCCCCAGATTGATTTGAACTGCTTCATGTCAATCCTTCACAAAATCTTGTATCTTGGACATCTTCTGGTAATTGGTAAACCGCCATGTTGTCATCATTTCTGGTTGTTGTAAACCGGCATGACGTCATCGTGAAATTTGTCATTTATAACGCCCTCTTTTAACGGCAGCTCCTGGATCCGCGCGCTTGACCTAACTCTGTTGCCTTATAAATAAGACCGAAGGGTCATCTCCTTTCTTTTCCCCTCATCTCTTCTTCTTTGTCTTCCTCGCGTCGCCAGCCTCGGAGCTCCGCCGCCACCATCGACCTCTGCTTCGTCTTGGGCCGCTGCATCAACCTGAGCACACCAGAGCACTGCGGTATCGTTCCGCATCTTCTCCGTTCCCAGTAAGCTTTCTCCTCTTCTTAACCTAGATCCGTTCTTAGGGTTCCGTGTTCGTGCTGTGTTCATCACACGCTCATATCTGTTCTCTGATCTTGAATAAATCCGCGAACTCTTGCTGTATTCAGTAGCGATCCCTAAGCCTCTGCTTGCAACTTCTCATCTAATCCCATAGATCTCCCGCACATGTCCGCTCAATGGTTCACTTCTGTTTCCGCCTTACTCTTCGAGATATTTCCTGTTTTGTGAGCTTGCTGTAGATCCGCGGCTGTAACAAGATTTTGTGAAACTTGTTTCTGCATACATAATTATCCATAGCTTCAATTGCTTCCGACGCCTACGTCAGGCAGTTTAACTTTACCATAGAAAAACTGCTAAACCGGTATATATCATTAGTCCCCTGGTTGAACCGCCAGAATCATTTTGACGCCGCATTGTAGAAAACCGGTTTATAGGCACGGCCGCCGGTTTATCGTAGTTAGATTAACACCTTTTTATTCGGCATGTCCTTGAACCGGATTATCTATTTCTTGTAGATCTCATCATGGCAAAACAAGTGTATGAGTGCAACTGGGTTCCCTCTCGCATCACAGAATCACAGTTGGACGATCTAGTCCTGATCGGCGCTTTGGATAGCAAAGATACGATCCACTGGAGGGTTCCTGGAGATGAATGTCCTCCCACGCCCCAGGAAGGAGAGGTCGTGGTCTTCACAGATCATATGGCCCGTGGCTTCAAACCGCCCGGCTCTAAATTTTATCGGGATGTGTTAGCCAATTTTCAGCTCCGTCCACAGGATATTGGCCCCAACTCGGTTACCAATCTATGCCACTTTCAAGTGCTTTCTGAGGTATACTTTCAAGAGGAGCCTTCAGTCGAATTGTTTAGAGATCTCTTTCATTTAAACCGTCGTACTGAATTCACCGATGGCCCCAACACTGAATTGGGCGGTATGGCCATTCAGAAGAGGAAGGAAATCACTTATCCCCATGTCAAACTCCATACTCACCCCAAGGAGTGGAATGCAACTTGGTTTTATTGTAAGGATACATCCCCTGACAATGAAAATCCCTTGCCTGGTTTCCGTCCGGAACGGCTCAGCAACACGCACCCTTTTCCACAAAGACTAAGCGCCAAAGAAAGGATTAAATACGCTTCGCAACTGTCCAAGCTTCGAGCTTTTATGGCCAACGGCTTAACGGGAATAGATCTTGCACGTTGTTGGATATCATGGAGCATACTGCCTCTGAGCCGGTGCTCCAATTTGATGTGCGAGTATACTGATAGTGTCGATGACCCACTCCAACACACTAAAATCAAACTCCCTGATGACGAAGTCACAGAATCTGTGAAAAAGATGCTGAATGAACCGGAGCACCTCTGTGCTCAAACCGGTCTGCCTCCTTACTGCACCACCAACAAACCGCCAGCGGTAATATTTTAATTGCTCTATTGTTGAACCGGTTACTGCTTTATATGTTTAACATTTAATTACTGCTGATCCAGGGCGATAATCCGTTTTGGAGCAAGAAACTTCCTCAAGACAAAACGGAGAAGGCAGGACGTCCAACCCGGCCCAAGACCAAGGTTATCAAGAAACCAGCTCATAAGAGAAAAACCACCGCTTCATCAGACCCAGCCATTGATGATGATGTGGGTAATCCGGATCTTGAGGTAGAACTTGATTCACTTGGCTTGCTTTTTACACGCCTTATTGATGATGATGCTTGTCAGGATGACGCTGAAGCCAGCAATGCGGGTTTCGTTGAGGTAACCATTCTCTCTTCCGATTCAGAAATCTTGCCTTTGCCAAAATTTCGCCGGGCAAACCGGAAAGATAAATTTTCTCATCCTCTTGCTTATCTGGATTCCCAATTTCTTATGAAGACCCAGCAACACGAAGCTCGCCGCACAACCCGGCACAGTGGCCAGGTAGTTACCTCTGCCGGTTTACCAAACAGTCCGGTTCGAAAACGCCGCTCCGAGGTCTCCGACCTTTTTATTGATTTAAATCGTAAAGCGGGTTTCTTCCGTCAACCTCTTAATCCATCCGACTCCGATTATCAGGTCACTTCTCATTCATCGTCTGGTGAATCGTCAGCTACTTAGCTACCACCTTTGAAAACAGTTGCTGGGTAAGTCAAACTGAACATATGCTTCTAGTATACCGCATAATGGCTTATGCTTTTCCTTGACTTTTTGTTTTTCTTTCAGGGCTAAACCGAAACCAAGCAAGAAGGCCCGCCTGGATAAAGCGGCTGAAGAAGATGTGGCCCCAGAACATGACCAAGCGCCGGATCGTGAAATGTTTACTTCTGAAAATATCCCCAATGATCCTCCTTTGCAAGACGATATTATTCCCGAAGAAGGGCTTGTTAATACTCCAGCCTCTACTGATCCGCCTGCTAGCTCCATCCAGATTGAGAAATCCCACACTCCTGCTGACCAAACGGCCGCACCAACACAAACTGGCGAGTCCAAAGATGATGATGTTGTGATTACCGGTGTGGGCCGCTCTGAACCCGGGAATCCTATCACCCTTACCAAGCATACCATCAAAGAGGATTTTCCCACTTTGAACAAAGGAAAATGGGATGTTGAACTAGAGACATATGCTGCTCTGAGTGCCCAAGATCTTCACTCCGGCTATTTAAACCGGCTTTACACTAGCCGTGACTGTGAAGCTGGCCTGGTCAAAATGATGAGGGATAAATTTGAGGTAACTTACTTTTTTCCTTGCTGCCATTACCTCCATTCTTCTAGCCCCCAAGGGCCGGTTTGTAACGTTGGTCAAACCGGGACTTGATCCTGAACATTCTTGAAACCGATCGATATAGCCCACAAGAACCGGTCTAACTTAGCATAAGTAAACCGGGGCTCCAATAGAGAACTGTCCTTAGAACATAACTTGATCAAATAGCCATTAGCCCCCAAGTGCCAAGTTGAATACTTGTATTGAGCTTGGGACTTTGTGATCGAGTAATATATAAAAATTGAAGGTGCATTAGCCCCCAAGTGTCAGGCATATAACTTTGTTATGTGGTTGATACTTCAACTCCTTGGATCGTCTGTGCAAAACTTAAACGCTGTCTGTGTGCAGGCTGAAGTGAAAATCAAGGAGGACCGAGTTGCCGATTTGCAGGAGGCCTTGAAGACCCAGCAGGCTGAAACAGATAAGGCAAAGCAAGAATTAACCAGCGCTTTGAGCACTGCTGAACGGCTGAAAGAAGGCTTCAGGAAAGAGCGGGCTGACTGGGCCACTGAGAAGGCCGGTTTAACCAAAAGAGCGGAAAATGCTGAAGCTGCCCTTAAACCGGTGGTGGATGAACTAACGGCCATACAGCGGCAAATACACTCCATGACTGCTGCAATCTTTGGTAAGCTCCTTGTAACTTCTGTGATAATTTGAACCTGCTGTAGCGTAAATCCGGTTTGAGACCATTCCAATCTTGCACACGTATTGGGCACTTAGGAAATGATGTGCGGAAGAAATTGAAAGCTGCCTACACCTTGGTGGAACAATTATATACCGGAGCCCAACGGATCATCACCACAGCTTCTCACAACAACCCGGCACCCTCTTTAATCCAGGACACTCTTAGCAAGTTGTCAATGCTTCCAGCCCGGATTGAGGAGCTGAAAAAATCCGCTGCCCGAACCGGAGCCATCAATGCCTTAATCCGGGCAAAGGCATGGGTGCCAGATTTTGATCCTGTGGAAGCAGCTCAAGGCTATCCCAGCCTGAAAGAAGATGGCTCTGAATTCAACGAAGAGGATTTAAGGGCAATAAACCGTGCAGTGCGCCCTCTGGCTTCTCAGCTAGCTGAAGAGGCAGATTTGACGCATTATCAAGCGCAATATAACGAGCAAAACAAGCGAGTGCCTGCCCCAACTGTTGAAGCGGAGGATCTGATCCCTCCAATCCGTAAGCACACTTATGCCCCTGATATTGAACCGTCTTCCCTGATCCATGAAGAGGCTGTTTTCCAAGATTTAATGGGAATCGACTGGACCACTGTTGATTTCCAGCCAATGGGTAGAGACGAGGAAGCTGAAGCGGCGGAGGATGAGGAGCAGGCTTGAACCAGAAGCCGGTTTGGAGAGCTGTTTGTAATACCTGCCGAAAAGAACAATGATTTTATTTGGGTACCGTGCTGCCCTGTAATAGGATAGTTAATGCTTCTAACTGGAATATGCCTTCGTGCATAAGCACTGAAGCTTTCGTTTGAAGAACTCCAATTCATATTTCCTACAATCAGAAAAATTTGAACTTCGGTGGCGGTTATACCGCCAGCCGGTTTATGATCCTGATATGTGTATCAGTAATATAACAAATATATGACACATAAATACCTGCCATGTTTGGGTATGAAGCTGGCTTAGCCAAGCCTGAAGCGGCGGTTTTATAAACCATTACCGTCGAAAGAAAAAAGGTGGGAAAAAATAGCTCCCGTATAAATCGTACTGAATCAATACGAGCCCCCTTGTTACTCCATGATGTTAACAGGAAAAGGTAAACCGGGAATACTCCTCCGGATTAAAGGGGAATCAAACCCATCGGCTGAATCGGAAAAAAGGTGTTTGTCGACATAAAAGAAATCCGACAAAAACAAAGAGAAAACAAACCATGAAAATAACATGGAAGCAAAGGCAATGATAAAAAACCATTTGCAAAAATATGCTATACTGAGCTGATCAGATGGTATTAGCATGGTCGGACAGGATCAAGGCCCCCAATAGGAGTGACAATGATTCAAGTCAGCCAGGTCCCTAAATGATTCGTGGCATATATGCCAGATCAAGAGGCGTGGCAATGGTTCGGGTTCGACCATGCCCCCAAGTGATTTTGTGGCCTTAGGCCGACCAAGAGGCGTGACTGGTTCAGACTTGACCATGTCCCCAAATGATCTGGTGGCTGTCGCCTATCAAAGGGTGTTGCGTTGGTTCGGACACGACCAAGGCCCCCAGTGATATATAAAAAACAAATGTCAAGGGGTAAACCGGAGGCCGCTTTAAACAGAACCACTCCGTGTAACCTCGCATGATGAGAAAGACAGAGACCCCGCTTTAGCTGAGGCTCCGGTTTGATATATCAAAGATAATATATACATCGTCATGATATGTACATAGATAGAGCCGATGGCTCAAGTATAGTAAGGCCGAAGATGAGCTATATTCCACGGCCTGTTGGTCTCCTCCTCTGATGTACGTGAGTCTTTATGCCCTCGAATATCAATCAGATAGTACGACCCGTTGTGCAAATTCTTGCTGACCACGAAAGGTCCCTCCCAAGGTGGGGATAACTTGTGCATATCCGTTTGATCTTGGATGAGTCGAAGCACCAAATCTCCTTCTTGAAAAGTTCTGGTTCTAACCCGGCGACTGTGATAGCAACGAAGATCTTGCTGGTAAATCGCCGAACGGGCAGCCGCTATATCACGTTCCTCGTCCAATAGGTCCAAAGCGTCTTGCCGTGCTGTCTCATTGTCTGCTTCAACATAAGCTGCCACACGAGGCGAATCGTGCCGGATGTCACTAGGGAGAACTGCCTCTGCTCCATAGACCATGAAAAATGGCGTGTATCGTGTGGACCGGTTTGGCGTAGTATTGATACTCCATAATACAGATGGTAGCTCTTCAACCCAACATCCTGGTGTTTTTTGCAATGGGACCATAAGCCGGGGTTTGATGCCTCGCAAGATTTCCTGATTAGCTCGTTCTGCCTGTCCATTGGACTGGGGGTGTGCCACTGACGACACGTCAAGTCGGATGTGCTCACGTTCACAGAACTCCTTCATAGCGCCCTTGGATAAATTGGTACCATTGTCAGTAATGATACCGTGTGGAAAACCAAACCGGAAAATCACCTTCTTGATGAACTGCACCGCTGTTGCTGCATCACACTTGCTGACAGGCTCCGCTTCAACCCACTTGGTAAATTTGTCAACTGCCACCAAAAGGTGGGTTTTCTTATCCTTGGATCTTTTAAAAGGCCCAACCATATCCAGCCCCCAAGTTGCAAACGGCCATGTTATTGGGATCATCCTCAGTTCTTGAGCCGGCACATGAGCACGCCTTGAAAATTTCTGACATCCATCACACCGTTTAACCAAGTCCTCCGCGTCAGCATGCGCTATCAACCAGTAGAACCCGTGACGAAACGCCTTTGCCACCAGAGATTTTGAACCGGCGTGGTGTCCACAATCCCCTTCATGGATTTCTCTTAAGATTTCACAGCCTTCCTCAGGAGAAACACAACGTTGAAACGCCCCTGATACACTGCAATGATGTAATTCACCATTGACAATCGTCATAGACTTGGATCGCCGGACTATCTGCCTGGCTAGAATCTCATCCTCTGGTAACTCCCCCCGGTTCATGTACGCAAGATAAGGAACTGTCCAATCCGGAATAACATGCAGGGCTGCCACCAATTGAGCCTCCGTTGATAGGTGGCTTGGGCACTCTTGAGCCCGAAGGGCATAGATACATAGCAGAAGGCTCCAAAGGGAGTAATAAATGCTGTTTTCTCCTGGTCCTTAACCGCCATCTTGATCTGATGATATCCAGAGTATGCATCCAAAAAACTCAAACACTCACAACCCGCCGTGGCATCAATGATCTGGTCAATACGGGGGAGGGCAAAAGGATCTGCCGGACAGGCTTTGTTAAGATCTGTGTAATCCACACACATATGCCAAGTGCCGTTTTTCTTAAGAACCAGCACCGGATTAGCAAGCCACTCTGGATGCAACACCTCAATAATAAAACCAGCTGCTAAAAGGCTGGCCACTTCCTCTCCAATGGCTTTGCGTCTTTCTTTGTTAAACCGGCGGAGGAACTGTTTCACCGGTTTATACTTAGGATCCACATTAAGAGTGTGCTCAGCGAGTTCCCTCGGTACACCTGGCATGTCAGACGACTTCCATGCAAAAATGTCCCGATTCTCACGGATGAACTCGATGAGCGCGCTTTCCTATTTGGGATCCAGGTTGGCACTGATAGTGAACTGCTTGGACGAATCGCCGGGCACGAAGTCAACAAGCTTGGTCTCAGCTGCCGATTTGAACTTCAGATCTGAATCATGCTCTGTAGTTGGCTTCTTTAAAGGGGTCATATCCGCCGGATCAACATTGTCCTTATAATACTTCAACTCCTCCGTGGCACAGACTGACTCTGCATAAGCCGCATCACCTTCCTCACATTCCAAAGCGACCCTACAGCTCCCATGAACCGTTATGGTCCCCTTGTAACCCGGCATCTTGAGCTGCAAGTAGATATAACAAGGTCGCGCCATGAACTTGGCGTAAGCCGGCCGGCCAAACAAGGCGTGATACGGGCTCCGGATCTTCATCACCTCAAATGTTAGTTTTTCCGACCGGGAGTCGTGCTCGTCCCCAAAGGCCACATCCAGGGCTATCTTACCAACAGGATATGCAGATTTGCTAGGTACCACACCATGGAACACCGTATTCGACGGTCTGAGATCTTTGTCTGTTAAACCCATGCGGCGGAATGTCTCATAGTACAATATGTTAATACTGCTTCCTCCATCCATGAGTACCATGGTGAATTTATAACCCCCCACCTGAGGGTCTACCACTAATGCTAGCTGGCCCGGATTATCAACCCGGGGCGGGTGATCCTCTCTGCTCCACACGATAGGCTGCTCCGACCAGCGCAAGTAACGTGGTAAGGCCGGTTCAACAGAATTCACCGCTCGCTTGTGGAGTTTCCGGTCGCGTTTATCCAAACTAGTTGTGAAAACATGATATTGCCCATTGTTCAACTGTTTTGGCTGGCTCTGATAACCCGACTGATACTGCTGCTGCTGCTGGCTGTTTTGATTATTCTGATGATTGTGACCGCCCTGATTGCGACCTGAACCGGAAGCTCCATCGTGATCCGGCCCGTGGAAACCGGATCCTGAACCGCCACCTGATCTGTGATCATACCGGAAAGCATTAGAGGTTTTGAACTCCTGCATGATATAACAATCTTTCCAAAGATGGTTAGCCGGCGCCTCCTTCGCCCCATGCTTCGGGCAAGGCTGATTCAACAAATAGTTCAAACGGCTTGCATTAGGATTGGGAGCCCCATTACGATTTGCCGCTTTACCTCTGCGCCGCTGCCCCGTGTCCTGTGCATTAGTGTTGGCCACAAAGTCCATGCTGCCATCCGCCTTGCGCTTGCCTCCGTTTCCTTGACCCGCTAGTTTGTACTGCTGCTGTTTGGAGTTGTTATTCTTCTTTCCCTTCCCTGCTTCATCATCATCAGGCTCGGGATCCTTGGTACTGTCCGAATCGGCATACTTCACTAAAGCGGCCATGAGGGTTCCCATGTCATTACAGAACCGCTTCATGCGTCCCAACTTCAATTTTAGAGGCTCAAACCGGCAGTTACCTTCCAGAGTTAAGATCGCAGAGTCAGCATTAATCCTGTCAAACGAGTGCAAAATTTCCGAAACGCGGCGCACCCAACGGGTCGTTGATTCTCCTTCCTCCTGGACACAAGCCGCAAGGTCTACTATGGATTTGGGCTGCTTACATGTATCCTTAAAATTCTGTATAAACCGGGCCCGCAACTGGGCCCATGAGCTGATAGAATTGGGTGGTAGGCTCTTTAACCAAGTACGAGCCGTGCCCTCAAGCATCATGGTGAAGTATTTTGCACATGCGGCCTCATCCACGTCCAGCATTTCCATGGCCATCTCATAACTCTCTACCCATGCTTCAGGGGATAAATCAGCGGTGTAATTCGGCACCTTGCGTGGACCCTTGAAATCTTTGGGCAGGCGCACATTACGTAAAGCAGGGATCAAGCAAGGCACTCCCAAAGCGGATGTGACTCCTAGTCCGGCGAAGGTGGTAGAACGAAACGGCGTAAGTTGACCCGCATTATCCTGGGCTGCTAACTCGGCCTCCCTTTGTGCTCGGGCCCGGTCCACCACATCCTGCGCATCGCGGACACCGCCTGCCGGGCTATCGCCACAGGCTGCTTCACGGCCTCGCGCATTGCTCGATACGGCGGGTTCACTCAAGCGCCTGCTATAACTCCGGCTTGGACGGGATGTAGAGTGGATCCGATCACGGCTGTACGAATATGCTTCCTGCTGAATCAGCGCAGTCCGGAGAAGCTCCTTAACCCGGCGCGTCTCTATCGCTTGCGGAGAATCCCCTTCGACTGGGATGGCCTCTAACCGTGCAGCGGCCGCAACAAGGTTGTCCATAGGATTCGAATAATGACCCGGGGGCGTCTGGACCGGCGGAGGAACCACAATGCTTTGGTGAGGAGGTTCCATCAGGCGAGGTTGGACCGTCGCCCCCGGTCCTGGTGCCTCAATCTGGTTTGTCTCCGGGTACTGTGGCGGATTACTGGGTCTAGCTCCTGGAGTGTGAAAGAGATTTTGGGGGTCAAACCCTAACGGCAGGCGTGATCTGTGCTTCCGCTTCAAAACCTCCTGTGATGCGTTCTGGTCAAGCATGAGTTTATAGGCCTGGGCGTCCAAAGCGGCCCGCTCTGTAGCCATCCTGTCTTTTTCTGCTGCCAGATCCGCTTTGGCTTGCACAATCTGCTCTCTCACCTTCGCAATTTCTGCATTATGGGCCTCCTGATCCGACGGATTGTCCTCTGCCATAAGCGCGGTTAGTGCATCAAACAGATCGGATAGAACTTGAACCGGCGGGCGCACAAGGCCTCCTGACCCTGCTGCTGCTGCCGCTGCTGATCCGGAGAGCATTGCTGCGGCGGTCGAAGAGTGATTCGCCGCCTGTGTGCCGGCCATGAATATTCCAACCCGGTTGACCTGGCCCGGGGGGTCCGGAATACTGTCGCCATCGGAACAGCCCCTAATCTGGTCGTCTTGCAACTGGTACAACGATTTGGCCTCTCCGGTCGAGGACTCGTCATCGGAATAGACGACGGTCTCGCTACCGTGTTCTGATTCGTCCTCACGCTCTCCTTCGTGGACGACTCCAACGAAGACACGCTTCACGGCCGGTTTAGCCCAGGTAGATCTAGCACGCTGAGCTGTCTCGATGAGGTCGGTGCAGATGTCCGGCTCAGGCCCAGGCTCACCGATTTTGCCAATGAAAACGTGTATGCCACCAAAGGGGACCCGGTACCCGTACTCGATCGAATCGGCCTCGGGACCCCATCCTGCGTCGTCGATGTAGATCCTGCCCCGACGACTCTTGGTCATCCGGCCCACAACATAGCCTTCGAGTCCCTTGAGCTTGCCCTCCAAGATCGTCAAACCATCGTGCGATAGCCCCACGGTGGGCGCCAACTGTCGTGGATTTGTCACGGCAGATGTCCTAGTGAAAGGACTTAGTCGTGGAGCCATCGCCACGGGTTTACTTGAAGTGGTTAAAGCGGACACAAAGACACGAGGGTTTTATACTAGTTCGGCCCCTTCGATGAAGGTAAAAGCCTACGTCTAGTTGTGATGGAATTGATATGATCTCGATGGCTAGGGAGCAAACAAGCTTCGCCTAGACTCGAGTTGTGGTTGTTGTCTCTCCTGAACCGCCGCCGGGTCGTCCCCTTATATACACGGGTGACGCCCATCGGTCCATAGAGTCCCAACCGGTTCATATTCGTATCCCGGTTGGTATCTCTCTATTCCTAACTTACAATACAAGTTATACATCAGGTCGGTTTACGGCTACAGATTCTAAACCGACTATAGGCCTTGGGCCTTCACCTGCTTATACCACTATGAACTTAACCCGGCCCAAGTAGGCCGGTTTACGCCTAGTGGCAATATCCCCAACAAGAACTAAAACCACTTCAGAAGATCTCAAGAAATAATATCCTGGGTACCCATAATGCTGGCAAGATGCTTAGCAAGCTTATTAACTTTCTCTTGTTTGGCGCTTAAATCCTCCAGCGCTTGCTGTTGCACCAGAAAGTATGCATCTGAATTCTGCAGGGACTTCCTCAGCCTTCAGCTTCCTGTCGCAGCACATCTGATCGATGTCTTTCAACTTGAAGTTGAGACTCAAGAAGACGAACTGATTCAGGCAGCGAGTTCGAAGAGCTTGTGCCAGCAGTAGTGGCTAGAAACTCAAACACTACATAAAGACAAGACTTTTGGGTTCTCTCACTATCATCAAGATAGTTTTTATCAGCTTTCTTGGAGACCAACATGGATGTCTCACTATCTTGAACCTTATCTGCATTACTTCCTTTACCATTGCATAACGGGATACTGTTCTCCAATATTTTGTCCTCATTCTAAAAGAGAAACAAGCAGACACGTCACAAGTTTACCATGTTGTATATGAAACTCATTTTGGTAAATCAGTTCAGTAGTAAAGTGGATAGTATAACAACATGAAACAAACATATATCTATGTACCACGGTCACTTTATGGTCTATATTATTCTAGTTTTTGTTGCTAAATCAAGATAGAGACACAGTTCAAATAATATTTGTTCAAGACAAATAAGAATAGACAAAATATAAGTGTGGGAAACTATAGAGAAATAACAACACTTGTAATGTGCATGACATGAGAACATAACTGTTTATTCAATTGAAACTGAAATCAACATAGAGCAAGTTACAACAGCAAACAAATTAAAGAAATAGGTTTAAAACATACCTGTTGCGCCATTGGAGTTTCGATTCCATCCTTCAAATTTGAAAATAGTTGGTATGAGTAAATACAGTGATGCAAGCGCAAAGGAGTATGAACCATAGCTACATAACCTGACCTGAGAACAATTCTTCTTCTCCTTTAAGCGTTGAGTTGGGATTCGGAGTGGTGGTCCTCGTGCTTTGGGCACTGCAGTTCCCTTACTAACTCCTCGTGTTTGGGTGCTCTGTGGTGGAGATGGTGATGTGTCAACTGGAACCGGGTTACTATCTGCCAGGGTTGGGGTTAGAAGGGGTGTAGATGGCTCTCTGTCCAACCGGGTAGGGGTACAATCTGCGAGAGTCTGGGTTATGTGTGGTGGGGCTGGTTCTTGGGCAAGTACAACCATAGTTCTATCTGCATCAACTGGTAGCACTATCTTTTCTGAAGACCGTGTTGTTACTCCCTTAGATACTGCCATCACCCTCTCCAATTCAAATGGCTGATAAACAAGAAAAGTAATTGAAAGTACAGACATTGTATGATAGACAGGTGCAATGGATAGTGGGGAATAAAAGAGGGCATGCAATAATTCAACCAAACAGGATAGCATGACAAAATTTCACATATATGATGGCTAACTAAACAGGATGGCATGACATAATTTCACATTATGATGGCTAACTAAAAAAGATGGAAAGACATGGTTCAAAATATGATGACTATGTAAACAGGATGACATGATATAACTATATAATGTGTTTATTAAGTAGGTCGGCATGCCATAACTCACATACATGCCGCCTATGGAAACATGATAGCACGATATAATTCACGGATAGAATGACATAATTCAAAATATGATGACTTTCAACACTAAACAGGATGAGATGATATAACTATATGATGTCTTTATTAAATGGGTTGCCATGCCATAATTCGGATAGATGTTGTGTATGTAAACATGATGGCATGATATAATTCAAATATATGATTTATATAGTAAGCAAGTAAGAAGATGGCAATCCATATATGATATAAAAACTAAGCAATGCAAGACAACATGCATGACATGGGTAATATAACCCTGCCAAGTTTGAGCATAAACCTCGGGGGGAAATAGGACTGGTCATCAGTCTCTGAATCCTTCTCTGAGGAGCTCTCTGTAACCAGCAAGATGCCTGCTTCAGCAGGTAGCATTGTCTGCTCTGAATACCTTGTTTCACTCCAGATACTTCCATCACCGCTTCAAATGGCTGATGCACAGGAAGAGTAGTTGAATATACAAACGTTTTCGACAAATGGAACACGTAATACAAAAAAATAGCATGATATAATTCACATACATGATGATTGGCTAAACAACATGGCATTGCATAATTCACATATATAATGCCTTTGCAACAAGATAGCATTTCATAATTCACATATATAATGTCTTGCAACAAGATGGCAATGCATAATTCACATATATCGTAATTAGACACTAAACAGGTGGCATTCACATAAAGCATGTCTAAACTAATCAAATGACATAGCAATGCAAGACACCATATGCACGATATGAGCTACATAACCCTGCCAAGTTAGAGCATACACCTCGGGGGGGGGATAGGACTGGTCATCTGACTCTGAATCCTCCTCCGAGGAGCTATCCGTAACCAGTGAGATATGCGCTTCGTTAGATAGCATAGTCTACTCTGAAGACCTTGTTTTCACTCCAGAATTTTCCATCACTGTGTGAAATGGCTGATGCACACGAAGAGTAGTTGAATGTACTAACATTGTTGACAAATGTAATGTGTAATGAAAAAAGGATGACATGATATAATTCACATATAAGATGACTGGCTAAGCAGGATGCATTGCAAAATTCACATATATGATGCCTAGCTAAACAAGATGGCGTTGCATAATTCACATAGACAATGAATAAACTAAACATATGGCATTCACACAAAGGATGTCTAAACTAAGCAGATGACATATTTGATGTATAAAGTAAGCAATGCGAGGCACCATATGCATGATATAACCAACATCAGCATGCCAAGTTAGAGCGAAGACCTCAGGGGGTAAATAGGAGTGGTCTTCTCCTTATGAATCCCCCTCAGAACAGATATCTTCCTCTTGATTACAATCCGAAATGGGTGGAGGGGGGGCTGCCTTTGCGCCTACCATGGAGCGACATCTGCATGAAATTTTATTGCCACACAAGGATCATCTCTTTTGCTCTACATGTTCAGCTCCATTGTTTACAATAACTATCGTGCATAGGAATAAAACATAGTGAGATTATGTATGGAGTGCATGCAAAAATCCAGAGTGATGGTAGCAACCTGTGGATAGACCCAAAACCAATGATAGCAGGCAGATAATGGCTTCAGTTAAAAAAATACAGATAATGGCTTCTTTACTATTTGTTTCCCACCCAACATGAAACTCATAGTAGACACCAGAGATTAACCAGATAGTAGATAGACACTATTGATTGCGGCCCCGATATCTATCCCACAACCATTTAAAAACTCAAGTTTGACCATTAGTTTGGAGCTGACTCAGAGTCTAATCGGTGAACAGGACGATAAAGTAGCATGTAATATTAAGCGATGCATAACGTAAGCAGATACAAAAGAGTGCGACCTCTCTTGCGGACCCGTGTAGTCCTCAAGGTCATCTGCCCGGTTGATGATGGTAATGCAGTTTTCATGGCTGCCGGCGGCGGGGAAGAAGATCTGAGGCGGCGAAAGACAGTCTGGAGGCTGGATCCCTGCTGTGCTGGACCCTTCTATCATTGGAGCAGCTGGGTTGGGGTGGACGACGACGCAGGAGGAGCGGGACAAACCACGCAAGATTTTCTTTGGCAACTATCCGTAAGAGAAGTAATTATGTAAGGGCTCGTTTGAATTGGAGGATTCTAACAACGCAGGGATAGGAAATACACAATAATAGGATAGGAATGCACGTGCAAAATAGAGAATTTAAAAACATAGGATTTCTGCCAATCTGGGTGTTTGGTTCACAAGAATTGGAAGATCACAAGATGCAAAGAAGCATGGTGAGATTAAGTCAAACCACAAGAAAATGTACGGTTATAATGCTATTATGCTACTATATCTTAGTCTTGTTCTTCATGAATATGAATTTGAAAAGGAGGACAAGTGGATATTAAAATTCCTACGGTTTTCCTTTCAAGGAGACACTAAAGGAACAAATCCTACAGTTTTCCTTCGCTCCATTCCTTTGAACCAAATGCATGAATAGTAGTACCATAGGAAACTTTCCAATTCCTATGTTTCTCCTTCACTTTTCCTTTCAAGCACTGGCGATTCTAGTAGGCAGGCTTGAGCAAGGAAAAGCCTACACTCAAAAAAATGTTTTTGTGCTACTTCTACTACTTTGGACCCAGGCCACTGCCCTACTAACTCAACTCCCAGGCCCATCAACAAATGCACAGCTTAAACACGCAAAGATAAATAATGATGGCATTCAAGAGAGTCCATCACGGACAACTAAGTTGCCTGGTACCTCACTGCTTGTCATATAGTAGGAGAAACTAATCGTATTTCACGTTATTGCGTCTGCTCAGTGGACAATATATATAACATATGGAGTAAAAAAGAGATGCAACAAATGTACAACCTCTTTGGCGAAGCCATGTAGATCTCGGCGTGATTGGGTTGGTCGGTGATGATGATCCGGCTGACTTGGCTGTCGGAGGAGGGGAAGAAGATCTTAGGCATCTTGAGATGGACCCCGGGGTACTGATTCGCTGTGATGGAGGGTTTTGTCGTTGGAGCAACTCTGGTGAGTTGTACGACACCGAGGCTGAAGCAGGACAGGAGAGACAACGTTAACCTGAGTGGAATTCTAATAGCATCTCCAATAGATGACGTAAAATACATAACCACAAAGTGCTAGATGTAAAATACATCAGCCGCTCATCTCTGAACTTAAGTGTCGAAACTGAATTTAACTGTCGAAACTGAACTTAACTGTTGAAACTGAGTTTTGTTGTTGAAACTGAATTTTACTATCGAAACTGAACGCACTAGAGGTGAGGCTACACGTCACTCGACTGGCTTTTTCATCTCTGGTCAGTCGATTTTCCAGCCATTGGATACGAAATCAAGGGCCTGCAGTTCATCTTCAACCTCCACCCCCCT